>NC_048566.1:7645000-7680000 GCF_013265735.2 Oncorhynchus mykiss | reverse complement strand
ACAACTATGTCAGCTGCTACTGAGCGAGTGGTGCAGGGCTGGACTGAGATCAGGGCTGTGAGGGAGAGAGCTGGCTATAGCCTGCTGAGCTCTGGCTCTGAGTAGCGATATAATGCTCTGTCTGTCTCTCTCTCTCTGTCTGTCTGTCTGTCTGTCTGTCTGTCTGTCTGTCTGTCTGTCTGTCTGTCTGTCTGTCCCACCTCTCCACAGCATTTCCTCCACCATGCTGTGAGGGTCAGCTATCTTGACATCCCTAATGCACAACACACACCACCGTATTCCCCTAACACAACACACCACCCTATCCCCTGACCCAACACAACACACCACCCTATTCCCCTAAAACAACACACCACCCTATCCCCTGACCCAACACAACACACCACCCTATCCCCTGACCCAACACAACACACCACCCTATTCCCCTAAAACAACACACCACCCTATCCCCTGACCCAACACAACACACCACCCTATCCCCTGACCCAACACACCACACCACCCTATCCCCTGACCCAACACAACACACCACCCTATCCCCTGACCCAACAGCCCTGTATCGGCCCTCCCTGTATCCTGTATCAGCCCACTATCAGCCCTTCCTGTATCAGCCCTGCATCAGCCCAGGGTGTCTGTAGTGACGCCTCAAGCACTGAGATGCAGTGCCTTAGACCGCTGCACCACTCGGGAGCCCCACTGTATCAGCCCTCCCTGTTTCCGCCCTGCCTTTAGCCCTATATCAGCCCTCCCTGTATCAGCCATGTAACAGCCCTCCCTGTATCAGCCCTCCCTGTATCAGCCCTGTATCAGCCCTCCCTGTATCAGCCCTCCCTGTTTCAGCCCTGGGCCAAATGTTTGCCGCCCTATGGGACTCCCAATCACAGCAGGTTGTGATACAGCCTGGAAACAAACCAGGGTGTCTGTAGTGACGCCTCAAGCATTGAGATGCAGTGCCTTAGACCGCTGCACCACTCGGGAGCCCCACTGTATCAGCCCTCCCTGTTTCCGCCCTGCCTTTAGCCCTATATCAGCCCTCCCTGTATCAGCCATGTAACAGCCCTCCCTGTATCAGCCCTCCCTGTATCAGCCCTGTATCAGCCCTCCCTGTATCAGCCCTCCCTGTTTCAGCCCTGTATCAGCCCTCCCTGTTTCAGCCCTCCCTATACCAGCCCTCCATGTATCAGCCCTCCCTGTATCAGCCCTTCCTGTATCAGCCCTCCCTGTATCAGCCCTCCCTGTATCAGCCCTCCCTGTATCCGCCCTCCCTGTATCAGCCCTGTATCAGCCCTCCCTATATCAGCCCTGTATCAGCCCTCCCTATATCAGCCCTGTATCAGCCCTCCCTGTTTCAGCCCTCCCTGTTTCAGCCCTGTATCAGCCCTCCCTGTTTCAGCCCTGTATCAGCCCTCCCCCTTGGGTTGTGCCGTGGCGGAGATCTTTGTGGGCTATCCTCAGCCTTGTCTCAGGATGGTAAGTTGGTGGTTGAAGATATCCCTCTAGTGGTGTGGGGGCTATCAGCCCTGTATCAGCCCTCCCTATATCAGCCCTGTATCAGCCCTCCCTATATCAGCCCTGTATCAGCCCTCCCTATATCAGCCCTGTATCAGCCCTCCCTGTTTCAGCCCTCCCTGTTTCAGCCCTGTATCAGCCCTCCCTGTTTCAGCCCTGTATCAGCCCTCCCCCTTGGGTTGTGCCGTGGCGGAGATCTTTGTGGGCTATCCTCAGCCTTGTCTCAGGATGGTAAGTTGGTGGTTGAAGATATCCCTCTAGTGGTGTGGGGGCTGTGCTTTGGCAAAGTGGGTGGGGTTATATCCTTCCTGTTTGGCCCTGTCCGGGGGTGTCCTCGGATTGGGCCACAGTGTCTCCTGACTCCTCCTGTCTCAGCCTCCAGTATTTATGCTGCAGTAGTTTATGTGTCGGGGGGCTAGGGTCAGTTTGTTATATCTGGAGTACTTCTCCTGTCCTATTCGGTGTCTTGTGTGAATTTAAGTGTGCTCTCTGTAATTCTCTCTTTCTCTCTTTCTTTCTCTCTCTCGGGGGACCTGAGCACTAGGACCTTGCCTCAGGACTACCTGACATGATGACTCCTTGCTGTCCCCAGTCCACCTGGCCGTGCTGCTGCTCCAGTTTCAACTGTTCTGCCTTATTATTATTGGACCATGCTGGTCATTTATGAACATTTGAACATCTTGGCCATGTTCTGTTATAATCTCCACCCGGCACAGCCAGAAGAGGACTGGCCACCCCACATAGCCTGGTTCCTCTCTAGGTTTCTTTCTAGGTTTTGGCCTTTCTAGGGAGTTTTTCCTAGACACCGTGCTTCTACACCTGCATTGCTTGCTGTTTGGGGTTTTAGACTGGGTTTCTGTACAGCACTTTGAGATATCAGCGGATGTACGAAGGGCTATATAAATACATTTGATTTGATTTTGATTTGATTTGATTTGTATCAGCCCTCCCTATATCAGCCCTCCCTGTATCAGCCCTATATCAGCCCTCCCTATATCAGCCCTCCCTGTATCAGCCCTCCCTATATCAGCCCTGTATCAGCCCTCCCTATATCAGCCCTGTATCAGCCCTCCCTGTATCAGCCCTATATCAGCCCTCCCTATATCAGCCCTCCCTGTATCAGCCCTATATCAGGCCTCCCTGTATCAGCCCTCCCTATATCAGCCCTCCCTATATCAGCCCTCCCTGTATCAGCCCTATATCAGGCCTCCCTGTATCAGCCCTCCCTATATCAGCCCTCCCTATATCAGCCCTCCCTGAATCAGCCCTATATCAGGCCTCCCTGTATCAGCCCTCCCTATATCCGCCCTGCCTTCAGCTCTCCCTGCAGCTCATTAACTATTTACACTAGAGACAGACAGAGACAGGTCTCCCTAGGCCTCCTAGCAGCTCAGCCCCACCGCAAAATCTATTAGCCGTCATTAGCCCCCCTCAGCAGCAGCACACACTCCCACTGGGCAGGAGAGGGTTAACTCCGCCAGGGGAGGCCTTCAGTTACCACAACACACATCTCTCTCTCCAGTATCTTTTATCAATTTCTGTCTTTCAAATTCTCTCTTTCTCACCCTCCCCACTTACTCTCTCTCTCTCTCTCTCTCTCCCTCTCTCTCTCTCTCCCTCGCTCTCTCTCTCTCCCTCCCCCTCTCCCCCGCTCTTCCTCTCCCCCTCTCTCCCTCGCTCCCTCGCTCCCTCCCTCCATCTCTCTTAATGTAAATGTTCCTGTAGTGAGCGGCTGGGCCAGGGGTCTGAGGCTCTGAGGTTGTAAAGCTGGGGGGGTGTGGGGTTACAGTGAGGGAGATTTCCCATTGGCGGAAAGTCAACATGGTCCAGGGTAATGCGATTAGGGCTGGATCGAGTGCATCGCAGGGGACATATGGACCTGATCACGCTGCAGACACCCGATAGCACGGCTGTATTTATCGACTTGGCCCGGGTGCGGATATTACAGACACCAGAGATCCCCTGAAACCCCTGTTCCCCCGCGTCCCCATCCCTTCCCCACTCCGTCCGTCAGTTCCTTATGAAAACCACGCTGGAGATCTAAGCCTGATAAGCCGATTAGCCTCTCACTCTCTGTCCACAATCATGGGATTCCATCAGGACCTTTCAAGATATCCGGGCCATTCCAAATGTCAGGGCCCAAATCTCCAACCATCTGGTCATGAATAGAGAATGAATGAATATCTGACTGGTCAAGCAGCCTGTAGGTTGGTCCAGTAATGAAGCCTGGGTCGTTTTCTGAGGACTGTCTGCTTGTGTTTATTAGTGGCCTTGGCATTTACAATTCAATTACAACGATAGGCGAGAGGGGAAATAAAAGGAACAGATCTGGATGTCTGGATGGAGGCCAATGCAGAGATAAGACTAAAACACTAATATTGTCTTACTCCAGCGTGTTACCATAGGAACAGCAGGAGAGATCCAAAAGACTACAGAGACGATCAATCTAGGGAGAGAGGAGGAGGAAGAGGGACACGTAAGTGCCCTGAGAATGCACCCTCTCTCTTCCCCCCCTCTCTCCCTCTTTCTCTCTCCCTCCCTCTCACTCTTTCCCTCTCTCTCCCTCTTTCTCTCTCTCTCCCTCGTTCTCTCTCTCTCCCTCTTTCTCTCACTCTCCCTCTTTCTCTCTCTCTCCCTCTTTCTCTCACTCTCCCTCTTTCTCTCTCTCTTTCGTCTATCAGAGCAATCACTGCTAATGACCTCTCGCTGTCTATCTCTCTCTCTCTCTCTCTCTCCCATCTCTACTTCTCTCTGTCTTTCCTTCTCTCTTTCATCTCTTTCTACCCCCCCTCTCAATCTCACCAACCTCAGTAATCAGTGGGCCATTAAACAAGTCAGGAGAGCAAACAGCACTTTATTCTGACCAGCCACTTGCCTTAGACCACCTCCTTCTGCCTCTCTCTGCCTCTCTCTGCTGCTCTCTGCTGCTCTCTCTCTCTCTCTCTCTCTCTCTCTCTCTCTCTCTCTCTCTGCCTCTCGCTCTCTCTCTGCCGCTCTCTCTCTCTGCTGCTCTCTCTCTGCTGCTCTCTCTCTGCCGCTCTCTCTCTCTACCTCTCGCTCTCTCTCTCTGCCTCTGCCTCTTCCTCTCTGCCTCTCTCTCTCACTCTCTCCGCTTCTTCTCTCGTTCCTCTACCCCCTCTCCTCCCTCTCTCCTTTCTTCTGTCATCTCCTATCTTCCCTCCTCTCCTCCCTCTCTTTTCCCTCTACCCCCTCTCCATTTCTCCCTCTCTCTCAGCCTTCTCTCACTCCCCCCCCCCCTCTCTAACTGCCTGCTTTGTGAGGGATGAGGTCATTCCATTTCCATCCCGCTGTGTTAAACTAGTGCTAACAAGTTGCACAATTCCACAACATGTTCTGTACATTAAGATATACATCAGTCAGCCAGTCGGTGCAGTGCGGTGGGCAGCCCAGCCGCAGCCACATAAAGGGCCTTTTATTCAGGCTCTCTGAGACTCCAGCCCAGCGCTGCTCTGCTCCTACAGGTTCAGACCTAGCAGCTTTGATTCCACACACACACACACACACACGCACGCACACACACACACAAAATGATGAAATCCGCACAGAGAGTTTAAAGCAAGCGCAGCTTTTTGTTGGCATGGCCAAGTGGAAAAGAGAACGGTATAAAACATTGAGCATGTATCTTGTGTGTGGAAGGGTGTGTGGAAGGGTGTGTGGAAGGGTGTGTGGAAGGGTGTGTGGAAGGGTGTGTGTGTGTGCATCTGCATGTGTGTGTTTTTATTATTCAGGTGTATTTAGTGTGTGTATGTGTGTGTTGGGGAGGATTGAGACTCACCAGTTTGGCCTCAGAGTGCATGGAGGGTCCGTGAGGGGAGGAACAGGAGCTGGGATGGTTGGGGCCCTGCATACCCATCATACTGGAACACATAGACATCTGCCTCTCCATCTGAGGACCACAACAATATATCACACTACGGCAACACACACACACACCCACACACACACACACACACACACACACACACACACACACACACACACACACACACACACACACACACACACACACACACACACACACACACACACACACACACTTATCAAGGAGACACGTGGTGTGTGTGTGTGTCTGACAAAGACAGTGCTATTTACAGACACACACCCTGGTAGTTGCTTCCTGTTTTAACTCCCTCACTGCTGGGCTGGCTTCCTGTTTTAACTCCCTCACTGCTGGGCTGGCTTCCTGTTTTAACTCACTCACTGCTGGGCTGGCTTCCTGTTTTAACTCCCTCACTGCTGGGCTGGCTTCCTGTTTTAACTCCCTCACTGCTGGGCTGGCTTCCTGTTTGTGTGTGTTCTGGTCAGCTCTAGTTGCATGCATGTGTGTGGTTGTTTGTATGGGTTCTCTGTGTGTGGTTGTTTGTATGGGTTCTCTGTGTGTGGTTGTGTGTATGGGTGATGTGTGTGTGGGTGATGTGTGATACAGGGTCAGATGTTTAATGGTTAAAGTGGTGATTAAAGGGGACCCACACACACACCCCAGTAACCCTCCCCCCCAAAAACACTCCCCTGATGTCCCCCACTACCCCACTAACCCTCCCCCCCAAAAAACACTCCCCTGATGTCCCCCACGACCCCACTAACCCCCCCACCCCCCCCAACAATCCCCAACCCCTCTGATGACCCCCACTAACCCCGCCAACAACCCCCAACCCCCCTGATGCACCTCTCCCCATCCACAGAGGCCCAGCACCAGAACCCCTCCACACAGCCTTAATTGCTCTAAGTGTGTTTTGTGTATAAATATCACCCAAACCTGCACCCCTTTCCTGACCAGTCAATCTTCCTCCAGAAAGGCTTAGCTCCTAACTTAATAAACATGGGAGGTTTTTTCCACACCATAAACACAGCCTGTCTTGTGTTACCATGAGAACATATGTGGCATCATTAGAATTATGATACGGGGAGCTTTCTCAGAGTTGTTATCATTCCCTGTCTGTCTCCCACTACTGCACCGACCTCAAATCTCATTGGCTTGATTAGAATATAGTGGGAGATGAAGAGCCAGTGTCTGAAAGCCACACTGCAGGAGATGGTCGTTTGGATAAATAGTGATGAATCATTTATATGGTGGGAAATACGTGGGAAAACTCACAGATATTACAGACTGAAAGAGGGGATAAGATGTGTGTAGGTAGCGTGTGTGTGTGTGTGTGTGTGTGTGTGTGTGTGTGTGTGTGTGTGTGTGTGTGTGTGTGTGTGTGTGTGTGTGTGTGTGTGTGCGTGTGTGAATCAGTGTGTACATCAGTGGAGGCTCCTCAGAAGAGGAAGGGGAGGACCATCCTCCTCAGTGAATTTTATAAAAATAAAAATGTTGAAACATTTAGAAAGTTTTCCCTTTGAGATAAAACTATACTAAATATATTCACTAAGAATATTCACGTCACCAAATAATTGATTAAAACACACTATTTTGTAAAGAAGGTCTACAGTAGCCTCAACAGCACTCTGTAGGGTAGAACCATGGTGTCGCTGGAGGACAGCTAGCTTCCGTCCTCCTCTGGGTACATTGAATTCAATACAAACCCTAGGAGGCTCATTGTTCTCACCCCCTTCCACAGAAGGTAGCTAGCGCTGCAGTGCATTACATTTATAGTTGACGTAAAGAGAGTGAAAGACAATAGTTGAACAGTTTTGAACAAATTAATTTATTCCAATATGAACAAGAATCAAGAGAGAAATATATATATAGAGAGAGTAATTTTCTTCCACTTTCAGTTTCACTTACTTATCTAGAAAATGCAGCTATCTAGTTTATCCTACTGAAACACCCTGCTCAAACAGAGGGATGCTAAGTTAGCTAGCTGGCTATGAAACACAGAGGGATGCTAAGTTAGCTAGCTGGCTATGACGTTCCAACACAACACTGGAACTCTTCCAAGTCAAGGTTTTACTAACTTATTGCCCCCGGGGCCCGTGGGTGTAACTTATTGCCCCCGGGGCCCGTGGGTGTAACTTATTGCCCCCGGGGCCCGTGGGTGTAACTTATTGCCCCCGGGGCCCGTGGGTGTAACTTATTGCCCCCAGGGCCCGTGGGTGTAACTTATTGCCCCCGGGGCCCGTGGGTGTAACTTATTGCCCCCGGGGCCCGTGGGTGTAACTTATTGCCCCCGGGGCCCGTGGGTGTAACTTATTGCCCCCGGGGCCCGTGGGTGTAACTTATTGCCCCCGGGGCCCGTGGGTGTAACTTATTGCCCCCGGGGCCCGTGGGTGTAACTTATTGCCCCCGGGGCCCGTGGGTGTAACTTATTGCCCCCGGGGCCCGTGGGTGTAACTTATTGCCCCCGGGGCCCGTGGGTGTAACTTATTGCCCCCGGGGCCCGTGGGTGTAACTTATTGCCCCCGGGGCCCGTGGGTGTAACTTATTGCCCCCGGGGCCCGTGGGTGTAACTTATTGCCCCCGGGGCCCGTGGGTGTAACTTATTGCCCCCGGGGCCCGTGGGTGTAACTTATTGCCCCCGGGGCCCGTGGGTGTAACTTATTGCCCCCAGGGCCCGTGGGTGTAACTTATTGCCCCCAGGGCCCGTGGGTGTAACTTATTGCCCCCAGGGCCCGTGGGTGTAACTTACTGCCCCCGGGGCCCGTGGGTGTAACTTATTGCCCCCGGGGCCCGTGGGTGTAACTTATTGCCCCCGGGGCCCGTGGGTGTAACTTATTGCCCCCAGGGCCCGTGGGTGTAACTTATTGCCCCCAGGGCCCGTGGGTGTAACTTATTGCCCCCGGGGCCCGTGGGTGTAACTTACTGCCCCCGGGGCCCGTGGGTGTAACTTATTGCCCCCAGGGCCCGTGGGTGTAACTTATTGCCCCCAGGGCCCGTGGGTGTAACTTATTGCCCCCGGGGCCCGTGGGTGTAACTTATTGCCCCCGGGGCCCGTGGGTGTAACTTATTGCCCCCGGGGCCCGTGGGTGTAACTTATTGCCCCCAGGGCCCGTGGGTGTAACTTATTGCCCCCAGGGCCCGTGGGTGTAACTTATTGCCCCCGGGGCCCGTGGGTGTAACTTACTGCCCCCGGGGCCCGTGGGTGTAACTTATTGCCCCCAGGGCCCGTGGGTGTAACTTATTGCCCCCAGGGCCCGTGGGTGTAACTTATTGCCCCAGTGGGCCCGTGGGTGTAACTTATTGCCCCCAGGGCCCGTGGGTGTAACTTATTGCCCCCAGGGCCCGTGGGTGTAACTTATTGCCCCCGGGGCCCGTGGGTGTAACTTACTGCCCCCGGGGCCCGTGGGTGTAACTTATTGCCCCCAGGGCCCGTGGGTGTAACTTATTGCCCCCAGGGCCCGTGGGTGTAACTTATTGCCCCCGGGGCCCGTGGGTGTAACTTACTGCCCCCGGGGCCCGTGGGTGTAACTTATTGCCCCCGGGGCCCGTGGGTGTAACTTACTGCCCCCGGGGCCCGTGGGTGTAACTTATTGCCCCCGGGGCCCGTGGGTGTAACTTATTGCCCCCGGGGCCCGTGGGTGTAACTTATTGCCCCCGGGGCCCGTGGGTGTAACTTACTGCCCCCGGGGCCCGTGGGTGTAACTTATTGCCCCCAGGGCCCGTGGGTGTAACTGCTGATTTGTCTCTCAACCTGTGTGCACCTACGTTATATTCTTTAATTCATAAGCTAGGTTGTAGTAACCTCATGATGGGTACAGGGGAAACTAGAGTATCATGTAGTAGCCTAAACCTATCACTGTTACATTGAGCTGGGTGACCACCACTGGTGTGTGTGTGTGTGTGTGTGTGTGTGTGTGTGTGTGTGTGTGTGTGTGTGTGTGTGTGTGTGTGTGTGTGTGTGTGTGTGTGTGTGTGTGTGTGTGTGTGTGTGTGTGTGTGTGTGTGTGTGTGCGCGTGTGTGTGTGCGCGTGCGTGCGTGCGTGCGTGTGTGTGTGTATGTACTCACAGGCATCAGTACAGAGGAGCCTTGCATGGTGGGGTCTGGCAGGGTTCCAGCCATGGAGGCAGGCAGTGGCTGTCTCTGTCTGTTCCGTAGGTGCAGTAGTGATGACAGGGAGCCAGGGACAGGCCTAGGCACACACACACACACACACACACACACACACACACACACAGGACAGGGAAAGCGTATTGAACATCATCCTGAACACACGTTCCAAGTTCTTTAGAGAGATAATAAATCATGTGCATATCTTTATCATAAGAACATCACCACATAACAGCAATAGACACATTTTATGTTCTAACAGACGTGCTACTTCACTTCAGGTTATGGGGAGTAGCAGGAACACTATTAGAGGGGTGGCGAGCAAACATACAAACACGCTTCTATCCATCTTGCAGGCAGCTTTATCCATCCAGTCTTTAAATCAGTGTCCCAGTTCCAGCTTGTTTAGAGTTGGAGACATGTCAGTCTACATCCTTTCTGTAGTCTTTGGTGTGTAGTTGTTTACACTTGAGGCTTTACTAATAAGACAGACAGTAAAGAATGCTGTACAGTAACTCTCCCCTCCCCTCTCCTCTCCTTTCCTTTCCTCTCCCCTCCCCTCCCCTCTCCTCTCCTTTCCTCTCCTCTCCCCTCCCCTCCCCTCTCCTCTCCTCCCCTCTCCTCTCCTTTCCTCTCCTCTCCCCTCCCCTCCCCTCTCCTCTCCTTTCCTCTCACCTCCCCTCTCCTTTCCTCTCCCCTCCCCTCTCCTCTCCTTTCCTCTCCCCTCCCCTCTCCTCTCCTTTCCTCTCGCCTCCCCTCTCCTTTCCTCTCCCCTCCCCTCTCCTCTCCTTTCCTCTCCCCTCTCCTTTCCTCTCACCTCCTCTCCCCTCTCCTCTCCCCTCCCCTCTCCTTTCCTCTCCTCTCCCCTCCCCTCTCCTCTCCCCTCCCCTCTCCTTTCCTCTCCTCTCCTCTCCCCTCTCCTTTCCTCTCCTCTCCCCTCCCCTCTCCTCTCCCCTCTCCTTTCCTCTCACCTCCTCTCCCCTCCCCTCTCCTTTCCTCTCACCTCCTCTCCCCTCCCCTCTCCTTTCCTCTCCCCTCCTCTCTCCTCTCCCCTCTCCTCTCCCCTCCCCACTCCTTTCCTCTCCCCACCCCTCTCCTCTCCTTTCCTCTCCCCTCTCCTTTCCTCTCCCCTCCCCTCCACTCTCCTCTCCCCTCTCCTCTCCCCTCCCCTCTCCTCTCCTTACCTCTCCTCTCCTCTCCTCTCCTCTCCCCTCCCATCTCCTTTCCTTTCCTCTCCTCTCCCCTCCCCTCTCCTCTCCTTTCCTCTCATTTCCTCTCCCCTCTCCTCTCCTTTCCTCTCATTTCCTCTCCCCTCCCCTCCCCTCCCCTCCCCTCCCCTCTCCTCTCATTTCCTCTCGCCTCCCCTCTTCTCTCCTTTCCTCTCCCCTCCCCTCTCCTCTCCTTTCCTCTCACCTCCTCTCCCCTCCCCTCCCCTCTCCCCTCTACTCTCCCCTCCACTCTCCTTTCCTCTCCCCTCCCCTCTCCTCTCCCCTCCCCTCCCCTCCCCTCCCCTCTCCTCTCCCCTCTCCTTTCCTCTCACCTCCTCTCCTCTCCTTTACTCTCCCCTCTCCTCTCCCCTCTCCTTTCCTCTCCCCTCTCCTTTCCTCCCTCCTCCCCTCTCCTCTCCCCTCCCCTCTCCTCTCCCCTCCCCTTCTCCTCTCCCCGCTCCTTGCCTCTCCCCTCCCCTCTCCTTTCCTCTCCCCTCTCCTTTCCTCTCCTCTCCTCTCCCCTCCCCTCTTCTCTCCTTTCCTCTCCCCTCTCCTTTCCTCTAACCTCCTCTCCTCTCCTTTCCTCTCCCCTTCCCTTTCCTTTCCTCTCCTCTCCCCTACCCTCTCCTCTCCCCTCTCCTTTCCTCTCCACTCTCCTTTCCTCTCCCCTCTCCTCTCCTCTCCTCTCTCCTCTCCTCTCCTCTCTCCTCTCCTTTCCTCTCCCCTCCCCTCTTCTCTCCTTTCCTCTCACCTCCTCTCCTCTCCTTTCCTTTCCTCTCCCCTTCCCTCTCCTTTCCTCTCCTCTCCCCTCTCCTCTCCTCTCCCCTCTCCTTTCCTCTCCCCTCTCCTCTCCTCTCCTTTCCTCTCCCCTTCCCTCTCCTTTCCTTTCCTCTCCCCTCCCCTCTCCTTTCCTCTCCCCTCTCCTCTCCTTTCCTCTCCCCTCTCCTCTCCTTTCCTCTCCCCTCCCCTCTCCTCTCCCCTCTCCTTTCCTCTCACCTCCTCTCCTCTCCTTTCCTCTCACCTCCTCTCCTCTCCTCTCGCCTCCCCTCTCTCCTCTCCTCTCCTCTCCTTTCCTCTCCCTTCCCCTCCCCTCTCCTCTCCTCTCCTTTCCTCTCGCCTCCCCTCTCCTCTCCTCTCCTCTCCTCTCCTCGCCTCTCCCAAAATAAATAAAAGAAGCCACTTCTCAGTAAAAGTACAGAGAGACCCTGGATGACAACCTGCTCCAGAATGTTCACCTTCCAACAGGACAACAACCCTAAGCACACAGCCAAGACAATGCAGGAGTGGCTTCTAGACAAGTCTCTGAATGTCCTTGAGTGGCTCAGCCAGAGCCCGGACTTGAACCCGATCGAACATCTCTGGAGAGACCGGAAAATAGCTATGCAGCGACGCTCCCCATCCAACCTGACAGAGATTGAGAGGATCTCAGTGTCCCAGTTCCAGCTTGTTTAGAGTTGGAGACATGTCAGTCTACATCCTCTCTGTAGTCTTTGGTGTGTAGTTGTTTACACTTGAGGCTTTACTAATAAGACAGACAGTAAAGAATGCTGTACAGTAACTCTCCCCTCCCCTCTCCTCTCCTTTCCTCTCCCCTCCCCTCCCCTCTCCTCACCTCTCCTTTCCTCTCCTCTCCCCTCCCCTCCCCTCTCCTCTCCTCTCCTTTCCTCTCCCCTCCCCTCCCCTCCCCTCCCCTCTCCTCTCCTTTCCTCTCCCCTCCCCTCCCCTCTCCTCTCCTTTCCTCTCGCCTCCCCTCTCCTTTCCTCTCCCCTCCCCTCTCCTCTCCTTTCCTCTCCCCTCCCCTCTCCTCTCCTTTCCTCTCCCCTCTCCTTTCCTCTCACCTCCTCTCCCCTCTCCTCTCCCCTCCCCTCTCCTCCCCTCTCCTTTCCTCTCCTCTCCTCTCCCCTCTCCTTTCCTCTCCTCTCCTCTCCCCTCTCCTTTCCTCTCCTCTCCCCTCCCCTCTCCTCTCCCCTCTCCTTTCCTCTCACCTCCTCTCCCCTCCCCTCTCCTTTCCTCTCACCTCCTCTCCCCTCCCCTCTCCTTTCCTCTCCCCTCCTCTCTCCTCTCCCCTCCCCACTCCTTTCCTCTCCCCACCCCTCTCCTCTCCTTTCCTCTCCCCTCTCCATTCCTCTCCCCTCCCCTCCACTCTCCTCTCCCCTCTCCTCTCCCCTCCCCTCTCCTCTCCCCTCTCCTCTCCTTTCCTTTCCTCTCCTCTCCTCTCCTCTCCTCTCCTCTCCTCTCCTCTCCCCTCCCCTCTCCTTTCCTTTCCTCTCCTCTCCCCTCCCCTCTCCTCTCCTTTCCTCTCATTTCCTCTCCCCTCTCCTCTCCTTTCCTCTCATTTCCTCTCCCCTCTCCTCTCCTTACCTCTCCCCTCCCCTCCCCTCCCCTCCCCTCTCCTCTCATTTCCTCTCGCCTCCCCTCTTCTCTCCTTTCCTCTCCCCTCCCCTCTCCTCTCCTTTCCTCTCACCTCCTCTCCCCTCCCCTCCCCTCTCCCCTCTACTCTCCCCTCCACTCTCCTTTCCTCTCCCCTCCCCTCTCCTCTCCCCTCCCCTCCCCTCCCCTCTCCTCTCCCCTCTCCTTTCCTCTCACCTCCTCTCCTCTCCTTTCCTCTCCCCTCTCCTCTCCCCTCTCCTTTCCTCTCCCCTCTCCTTTCCTCCCCCCTCCCCTCTCCTCTCCCCTCCCCTCTCCTCTCCCCTCCCCTTCTCCTCTCCCCGCTCCTTGCCTCTCCCCTCCCCTCTCCTTTCCTCTCCCCTCTCCTTTCCTCTCCTCTCCTCTCCCCTCCCCTCTTCTCTCCTTTCCTCTCCCCTCTCCTTTCCTCTAACCTCCTCTCCTCTCCTTTCCTCTCCCCTTCCCTTTCCTTTCCTCTCCTCTCCCCTCCCCTCTCCTCTCCCCTCTCCTTTCCTCTCCACTCTCCTTTCATCTCCCCTCTCCTCTCCTCTCCTCTCCTCTCCTCTCTCCTCTCCTTTCCTCTCCCCTCCCCTCTTCTCTCCTTTCCTCTCACCTCCTCTCCTCTCCTTTCCTCTCCCCTTCCCTCTCCTTTCCTCTCCTCTCCCCTCTCCTCTCCTCTCCCCTCTCCTTTCCTCTCCCCTCTCCTCTCCTCTCCTTTCCTCTCCCCTTCCCTCTCCTTTCCTTTCCTTTCCTCTCTCCTCCCCTCTCCTTTCCTCTCCCCTCTCCTCTCCTTTCCTCTCCCCTCTCCTCTCCTTTCCTCTCCCCTCCCCTCTCCTCTCCCCTCTCCTTTCCTCTCACCTCCTCTCCTCTCCTTTCCTCTCACCTCCTCTCCTCTCCTCTCGCCTCCCCTCTCGCCTCTCCTCTCCTCTCCTTTCCTCTCCCTTCCCCTCCCCTCTCCTCTCCTCTCCTTTCCTCTCGCCTCCCCTCTCCTCTCCTCTCCTCTCCTCGCCTCTCCCAAAATAAATAAAAGAAGCCACTTCTCAGTAAAAGTACAGAGAGACCCTGGATGACAACCTGCTCCAGAATGTTCACCTTCCAACAGGACAACAACCCTAAGCACACAGCCAAGACAATGCAGGAGTGGCTTCTAGACAAGTCTCTGAATGTCCTTGAGTGGCTCAGCCAGAGCCCGGACTTGAACCCGATCGAACATCTCTGGAGAGACCGGAAAATAGCTATGCAGCGACGCTCCCCATCCAACCTGACAGAGATTGAGAGGATCTGCTTCAACAATGTACTGAGTAAAGGTTCTGAATACTTATGTAAATGTGATATTTCTGCATTTTTATTTAATATTTTAGCAAAAATTACGAACCTGTTTTTGCTTTGTCATTATGGGGTATTATGTGTAGATTGATGAAGGGGAAAAAAACTATTTAATACATTTTAGAATAAGGATGTAACGTAACAAAATGTGTAAAAAGTCAAGGGGTTTGAATACTTTCTGAATGCACCATACATCTTCATATTAAAGCCAGTGTTGTAATAATCAATTGTATGTAACGTTTACAAAGACCCTGGTTGATGTCTTCTCCAATACCATCCAAACATGGCAATGAGGAGAATGAAACATAACAGTCCCTGCATGGTGTAACTTCCAATGGCAATGTCTCTGTCCGTAATGTAACCGCGCAGTGTGTGGACTGGCTGACAGGCCAGGCTGACAGGCCAATTCACAGTAGCACCCACATCAATAAATCACATATAGGGATTAGGACCAGGCTAGAGGCTAGAGGCTGTATACTTACACTGCAGAACAAGGCTTGTTTCAGCCACTCACTCACTCACTTACTGTATGCTTCCCCAATGGCACCCTATTCCCTGTATAGTGCACTTCTTTTGACCAGGGCCCATAGCCATTTGTGACGCATCCACTCGCCCGCTTGCTCTGGACTGCAGCAAATGAACGATCAAACTATCCAGACCACTCTATCTGGGGTTGGTGGCGTGACATCATTTATACAACTGCCACCAAATCCCTGTTAGTAAGAACACAGGCTCCCAGCTGCCTGCTCTCCACTTGCTTAGCCTACTACACCCATCTCCTCATACAGTAGGCTAACCTTAGCTAGCCTAGCCTACTACACCCATCTCCTCATACTGTAGGCTAACCATAGCTAGCCTAGCCTACTACACCCATCTCCTCATACAGTAGGCTAACCTTAGCTAGCCTAGCCTACTACACCCGTCTCCTCATACAGTAGGCTAACCTTAGCTAGCCTAGCATACCACACCCGTCTCCTCATACAGTAGGCTAACCTTAGCTAGCCTAGCCTACTACACCCGTCTCCTCATACAGTAGGCTAACCTTAGCTAGCCTAGCATACTACACCCGTCTCCTCATACAGTAGGCTAACCATAGCTAGCCTAGCCTACTACACCCATCTCCGCATACAGTAGGCTAACCTTAGCTAGCCTAGCCTACTACACCCATCTCCTCATACAGTAGGCTAACCATAGCTAGCCTAGCCTACTACACCCATCTCCTCATACAGTAGGCTAACCTTAGCTAGCCTAGCCTACTACACCCATCTCCTCATACAGTAGGGTTAGCCTAGCCTACTACACCCGTCTCCTCATACAGTAGGCTTACCTTAGCTAGCCTAGCCTACTACACCCGTCTCCTCATACAGTAAGCTAACCATAACTAGCCTAGCCTACTACACCCGTCTCCTCATACAGTAGGCTAACCTTAGCTAGCCTAGCCTACTACACCCATCTCCTCATACAGAAGTCTAACCTACTTTGAGGAACCATCCATCCATCCTCTGGGCCTAATAACCATAACAACCAGTATTCATTGTGATTCCGCTACTCAATGCTCTGGTAAAGGTCTATTTCCATGGACATTTGCCAATGACTGCTGACCAGAGACGTTTAGGTTAGTGACGCTAAACGTCTGGATGTAATGGATGGGCCGCTCCATCCTGGCTGTGATTGAGGTAATAGCATAGAGTTAGTGTTAGCACTGGAGAATGATGGACAAATGGGGCTGTCGCTGAGCAAATGTTCCCCCACCTGAACAAATACCTGTATTTTCCCAGACCTAAATGTGTGCATTTACGCTCCAGACATTTAGATTACTGCACACACACACACACACACACACACACACACACGCACACACGCACGCACGCGCACACGCACACACACACACACACACACACACACACACACACACACACACACACACACACACACACACACACACACACACACACAGAGGACAATTACGGTTGGGACGATATGTCATGTCTGTCCAACATTGTGATTCGTCACAATCACAACCATTCAGCAGCACATGTGACATGTGGCAGGGGGAAGGAGAGACTATGTGAAGGTAAACACTTCCACATGCGGAAAGGCATGTAGGTACAATGAGGCTGACAGAGGACACACATTCAACATGTGCTGTGCTAGCTGTGTGATTGGGTTCGCCCCTTTGACAAACTGGCTGGGATTCATGTCCATAATGGCAGTTCTAATGAAATCAACATGTTTGTTCAAGTCTCTTCAAGGCCTTCTGGGCAAGACAAAACTGCATTGAGAAATGCTCACCAACACAAAGCAACATTAAAGAAGCACTGGGTTCAGGTTTGCCAAAGTTCCAACGTGGCTCAATATCCCGTCCCTTTAAATGTACTGTACGGTCCCAACGCCACAAGCTGTAGCCACAACACAGGGCCATACCAAAAGGTGTGTGTGTGTGTGTGTGTGTGTGTGTGTGTGTGTGTGTGTGTGTGTGTGTGTGTGTGTGTGTGTGTGTGTGTGTGTGTGTGTATGCGTGTGTGTCTATGTGTGTTTTAAAGCACATGGGACAGGAAAGGCTGATCTGGTGTGTGTCACGGCAGGCTGTGTCTCCACAGTGGGGATTGCTAATAGTGTGGGCAGCAGGCAGCAGGCCCCTTGGGACAGCAGGTACACTGTGGTCAATCCTGACAATAGACTCTATCTCACGTTACTGAGTGCCTCTCCTCCTCTCCTCGTCTTGTCTCCTCTTCTCCATCTTCCTCTACTTTCCTCCTCTCCTCTCCTTCTGTCCTCCACCCCTCCTCTTCTCTCCTGTCAACCTCTTCTCTCCTCCTCTCCTTCTGTCCTCTTCGCCACCCCTGCTCTCCTCCTCTCCTTCTGTCCTCTTCTCCATCTTCCTCTACTTTCCTCCTCTCCTCTCCTTCTGTCCTCCACCCCTCCTCTTCTCTCCTGTCAACCTCTTCTCTCCTCCTCTCCTTCTGTCCTCTTCTCCACCCCTCCTCTCCTCCTCTCCTTCTGTCCTCTTCTCCATCTTCCTCTACTTTCCTCCTCTCCTCTCCTTCTGTCTTCCACCCCTCCTCTTCTCTCCTGTCAACCTCTTCTCTCCTCCTCTCCTTCTGTCCTCTTCTCCACCACTCCTCTCCTCCTCTTCTCTCCACCCTCCTCTTCCCTACACCATGACATCACTGCTACCCCTCACCTACCCGCCCCCCTCTTTATCATTCTCTATTCCTCTCTTTCCTCCCCACTGACACTGCCAGGTCTCTAGAAGTATGTTCTAGAAGTGTGTTCTAGAAGTTAGTTCTAGAAGTCTGTTGTTGACTCCTCATGGCGCATACTGTATGTCTGAGATCACATCAAACCACTATACTCGTCGCCAAACCCACTGGCTACAGGTTATCTACAAGTCTCTGCTAGGTAAAGCCCCACCGTATCTCAGCTCACTGGTCACCATAGCAGCACCCACTCGTAGCACACGCTCCAGCAGGTATATCTCACTGGTCACCCCCAAAGCCAATTCCTCCTTTGGTCGGCTTTCCTTCCAGTTCTCTGCTGCCAATGACTGCAACGAACTGCAAAAATCTCTGAAGCTGGATACTCATATCTCCCTCACTAGCTTTAAGCACCAGCTGTCAGAGCAGCTCACAGATCACTGCACCTGTACATAGCCTATCTGTAAATAGCCCATCCAACTACCTTATCCCCATACTGTATTTATTTATTTTGCTCCTTTGCACCCCAGTATCTCTACTTGCACATTCATCTTCTGCACATCAATCACTCCAGTGTTTAATTGCTATATTGTAATTATTTCGCCACCATGGCCTATGTATTGCCTTACCTCCCTTATCCTACCTAATTTGCACTCACTGTATATAGTATTTTCTACTGTATTATTGGCTGTATGTTTTGTTTATTCCATGTGTAACTCTGTGTTGTTGTATGTGTCGAATTGCTATACTTTATCTTGGCCAGGTCGCAGTTGCAAATGAGAACTTGTTCTCAACTAGCCTACCTGGTTAAATAAAGGTGAAGAAAAAAAAATATATATATATAACTGGGTCTAAGTTGCAAATCCCCCCCCCCACACACACACACACACACACACACACACACACACACACACACACACACACACACACACACACACACACACACAAACACTGAGCCATACTGTCGTAGGCCGAGTACCATCTCCAACTCAAGCACTAGAGAGTGGAACATAAGAGGCTTGGCAGCTGTCCAAGAGGAGGGAGGAGAATGGAGAGAGAGAGAGAGAGGGAGAGAGAGAGTGGGAGAGTGAGGGAGAGATAGAGAGGGAGAGAGAGGGAGAGAGGAAGAGAGAGAGAGAGAGCGAGAGAGAGAGAGAGAGAGAGAGAGAGAGAGAGAGGAGGGAGGAGAGATGGACAGCCCACTGACTCATATTCTTCCCTTCTGACTCTGCTCCAGTAATGATGTAATTCTCTTGGCTTCTCTCCCTCCCTCCCCCCACCCGCTGCATGCCTGCCTGCAACCAGCCTCCTCCCTCCCTCCTTTCTCCTGCTCGCTCTCTCACCCTCCCCTTCCTTACCTCTTTCTCTCCCTGCTCTCTCCCTCCCTCCCTCCTTTCTCCTGCTCTCTCTCTCACCCTCTCCTTCCTTACCTCTTTCTCTCCCTGCTCTCTCCCTCTCTCTCCTTCCCCGATCTAACAGCGCTGCAGTCACTCCTGTACTTCTCTCATGTGCTGGGTGCTGGGTGAAGTCACTGCTAACTCTGGTAGACACAGCAGCGCAAAACTTTCAAATGTAACCAAAACAAGCCGGGGCCAAGTTCCAGGCGCTTGGGAGATGGTGGTGCGGGTCGTCATGGGAACGGAGGTAAACACAGGGAGAAAGAACGGCCTCAAACAGCTTGCAGCTGCCTGGCTCGCTGAGTAAACACTAGGCAGGACCTGCCCCTGATTTACTGCCTTTAATCACTGGCTTGGAGGAGAGTGTCATGGGGTTTGGACCTGGAAATAATACCAATCTGATCAAATAAATCAGACTAATGACTTACGACACTGGCTGACTTTTATTAGTGAGGAGGAGAGGAGAAGAGAAGAGAGGAGGAGAAGAGAGGAGAAGAGAAGAGGAGAAGAGGAGAGGAGAGGAGAAGAGGAGAAGAGGAGAGGAGAAGAGAAGAGAGGAGGAGAAGAGAGGAGAAGAGAAGAGGAGAAGAGGAGAGGAGAGGAGAAGAGAGGAAATGAGGAGAAGAGGAGAGTAGAAGAGAGGAGAAGAGAGGAGGAGAAGAGAAGAGGAAAGGAGAGGAGAAGAGAAGAGAGGAGGAAAAGAGAAGAGGAGAGGAGAGGAGAAGAAAAGAGAGGAGGAGAAGAGAAGAGGAGAGGAGAAGAGGAGAGGAGAGGAGAAGAGAAGAGGAGAAGAGAAGAGAAGAGGAGAAGAGACATACTGTTGAATTCAGCCAGGTTCAAGTCAGACAAGTAATTCAATCTCTACTGCTCCTCCACCATCATCAGAGACCTCTCTCTATCTCTCCTCCACCATCATCAGAGACCTCTCTCTACCTCTCCTCCACCATCATCAGAGACCTCTCTCTACCTCGCCTCCACCATCATCAGAGACCTCTCTCTACCTCTCCTCCACCATCATCAGAGACCTCTCTCTACCTCTCCTCCACCATCATCAGATACCTCTCTCTACTTCTCCACCACCATCATCAGAGACCTCTCTCTACCTCTCCTCCACCATCATCAGAGACCTCTCTCTACCTCTCCTCCACCATCATCAGAGACCTCTCTCTATCTCTCCTCCACCATCATCAGAGACCTCTCTCTACCTCGCCTCCACCATCATCAGAGACCTCTCTCTACCTCTCCTCCACCATCATCAGAGACCTCTCTCTACCTCTCCTCCACCATCATCAGAGACCTCTCTCTACCTCTCCTCCACCATCATCAGAGACCTCTCTCTACCTCTCCTCCACCATCATCAGATACCTCTCTCTACTTCTCCACCACCATCATCAGAGACCTCTCTCTACCTCTCCTCCACCATCATCAGAGACCTCTCTCTACCTCTCCTCCACCATCATCAGAGACCTCTCTCTACCTCTCCTCCACCATCATCAGAGACCTCTCTCTACCTCGCCTCCACCATCATCAGAGACCTCTCTCTACCTCTCCTCCACCATCATCAGAGACCCCTCTCTATCTCTCCTCCACCATCATCAGAGACCTCTCTCTACCTCTCCTCCACCATCATCAGAGACCTCTCTCTACCTCTCCTCCACCATCATCAGAGACCTCTCTCTACCTCTCCTCCACCATCATCAGAGACCTCTCTCTACCTCTCCTCCACCATCATCAGAGACCTCTCGCTACCTCTCCTCCACCATCATCAGAGACCTCTCTCTACCTCTCCTCCACCATCATCAGAGACCTCTCTCTACCTCTCCTCCACCATCATCAGAGACCCCTCTCTACCTCTCCTCCACCATCATCAGAGACCCCTCTCTACCTCTCCTCCACCATCATCAGAGACCTCTCTCTACCTCTCCTCCACCATCATCAGAGACCTCTCTCTACCTCTCCTCCACCATCATCAGAGACCCCTCTCTACCTCTCCTCCACCATCATCAGAGACCTCTCTCTACCTCTCCTCCACCATCATCAGAGACCCCTCTCTACCTCTCCTCCACCATCATCAGAGACCTCTCTCTACCTCTCCTCCACCATCATCAGAGACCTCTCTCTACCTCTCCTCCACCATCATCAGAGACCTCTCTCTACCTCTCCTCCACCATCATCAGAGACCTCTCTCTACCTCTCCTCCACCATCATCAGAGACCTCTCTCTACCTCTCCTCCACCATCATCAGAGACCTCTCTCTACCTCTCCTCCACCATCATCAGAGACCCCTCTCTACCTCTCCTCCACCATCATCAGAGACCCCTCTCTACCTCTCCTCCACCATCATCAGAGACCTCTCTCTACCTCTCCTCCACCATCATCAGAGACCTCTCTCTACCTCTCCTCCACCATCATCAGAGACCCCTCTCTACCTCTCCTCCACCATCATCAGAGACCTCTCTCTACCTCTCCTCCACCATCATCAGAGACCCCTCTCTACCTCTCCTCCACCATCATCAGAGACCTCTCTCTACCTCTCCTCCACCATCATCAGAGACCTCTCTCTACCTCTCCTCCACCATCATCAGAGACCTCTCTCTACCTCTCCTCCACCATCATCAGAGACCTCTCTCTACCTCTCCTCCACCATCATCAGAGACCTCTCTCTACCTCGCCTCCACCATCATCAGAGACCTCTCTCTACCTCTCCTCCACCATCATCAGAGACCCCTCTCTATCTCTCCTCCACCATCATCAGAAACCTCTCTCTACCTCTCCTCCACCATCATTAGAGACCTCTCTCGACCTCTCCTCCACCATCATCAGAGACCTCTCTCTACCTCTCCTCCACCATCATCAGAGACCTCTCTCTACCTCTCCTCCACCATCATCAGAGACCTCTCTCTACCTCTCCTCCACCATCATCAGAGACCTCTCTCTACCTCTCCTCCACCATCATCAGAGACCTCTCTCTACCTCTCCACCATCATCAGAGACCTCTCTCTACCTCTCCTCCACCATCATCAGAGACCTCTCTCTACCTCTCCTCCACCATCATCAGAGACCTCTCTCTACCTCTCCTCCACCATCATCAGAGACCTCTCTCTACCTCTCCTCCACCATCATCAGAGACCTCTCTCTACCTCTCCTCCACCATCATCAGAAACCTCTCTCTACCTCTCCTCCACCATCATCAGAGACCTCTCTCTACCTCTCCTCCACCATCATCAGAGACCTCTCTCTACCTCTCCACCATCCTTTTTCATCTCTCTCTTCTTCTCTTTCATCCTCCATCTGATCACTCTTCCTCCTCCTGATCCCTCTCTTGCTCTCTCCCAGTGTTCCTGAGAGCTGAGTGTGTGTGCGTGTGCGTTACAGTACAGTACAGTGCAGAAGGCAGAATGTGTGGTGGCCCCAGGGCAGAGATGACCTGCTGGAATGAGAGGGAACAGAGCCTGGGCGTTCCTCTCCAAATGCACTATTAAACCTACTGCAGTACACAATGAGCTCATCTTAATTCAGGTCAGATGTACATCCTTTTTCTCTCTCTCTCTCTCTCTCTCTCTCTCTCTCTCTACCTCACCCACTCTACCCCTGTCTCTCCTTCTCTCTCTAGCTCTCTCTACCCCTCCCTCTCTCTCTCCCTCTCTCTCTCTCTCTCTCTCTCTCTCTCTCTCTCTCTCTCTCTCTCTCATTTACCTTGTTTCTAACACTCCCTCCCCCTCTCTTTCTGTCATACCCCTCTCTCTCTCTCTTCCCTCTCCCTGCCTGTTGCTCTACTGTACCTCTCTCTCTCTATCTCTCTCTCTCTCTCTCTCTCTCTCTCTCTCTCTCTCTCTCCACACGTTTAATCTCTCTCTCTACTGTACATTCTAAGGTCAGGTCACCACAACACAGTGGTTCATCCATCCATGTCGTGTTGCCAAGCAGATGGTGAGGGCATGTCATGGGTAGGAAGTGTCAGGAGGTCAAATCAGCCCATGCATTGTCTACATCCCAAATGGCACCCTATATAGTTTACTAATTTAAGGCTCTGCTCAAAAGTAGTGCACTATATAGGGAATAGGGTGCCATTTGGGACACAAACATTCTGCGGCAGTTCAGTTCCCCTGGTCTGGTCTCCCTCCCCTGGTCTGGTCTCAGGGTGGACCTCCCTCCCCTGGTCTGGTCTCCCTCCCCTGGTCTGGTCTCCCTCCCCTGGTCTGGTCTCAGGGTGGACCTCCCTCCCCTGGTCTGGTCTCAAGGTGGACCTCCCTCCCCTGGTCCGGTCTCCCTCCCCTGGTCTGGTCTCAGGGTGGACCTCCCTCCCCTGGTCTGGTCTCCCTCCCCTGGTCTGGTCTCCCTCCCCTGGTCTGGTCTCAGGGTGGACCTCCCTCCCCTGGTCTGGTCTCAGGGTGGACCTCCCTCCCCTTGTCTGGTCTCAAGGTGGACCTCCCTCCCCTGGTCTGTTCTCCCTCCCCTGGTCTGGTCTCAAGGTGGACCTCCCTCCCCAGGTCTGTTCTCCCTCCCCTGGTCTGGTCTCAAGGTGGACCTCCCTCCCCTGGTCTAGTCTCCCTCCCCTGGTCTGGTCTCAGGGTGGACCTCTCTCCCCTGGTCTGTTCTCCCTCCGCTGGTCTGGTCTCAGGGTGGACCTCCCTCCCCTGGTCTGGTCTCCCTCCCCTGGTCTGGTCTCAGGGTGGACCTCCCTCCCCTTGTCTGGTCTCAAGGTGGACCTCCCTCCCCTGGTCTGGTCTCCCTCCCCTGGTCTGGTCTCAAGGTGGACCTCCCTCCCCTGGTCTGTTCTCCCTCCCCTGGTCTGGTCTGGTCTCAAGGTGGACCTCCCTCCCCTGGTCTGTTCTCCCTCCCCTGGTCTGGTCTCAAGGTGGACCTCCCTCCCCTGGTCTGGTCTCCCTCCCCTGGTCTGGTCTCAGGGTGGACCTCCCTCCCCTGGTCTGTTCTCCCTCCGCTGGTCTGGTCTCAGGGTGGACCTCCCTCCCCTGGTCGGTTCTCCCTCCCCTGGTCTGGTCTCAAGGTGGACCTCCCTCCCCTGGTCTTGTCTCAAGGTGGACCTCCCTCCCCTGGTCTGGTCTCAGGGTGGACCTCCCTCCCCTGGTCTGTTCTCCCTCCCCTGGTCTGGTCTCAAGGTGGACCTCCCTCCCCTGGTCTGGTCTCAAGGTGGACCTTCCTCCCCTGGTCTGGTCTCAGGGTGGACCTCCCTCCCCTGGTCTGTTCTCCCTCCGCTGGTCTGGTCTCAGGGTGGACCTCCCTCCTACTTATCTCCCTGATTCTGTAAATGCAATCTAATTATCAACAATAATACAGGAAGTGTGGCTGAAGCAGCCAGGGGTCACAAGGTCAGATCCTGGCCAATGAAAACATGAGAAGTTAGTTATTGTGACCCGGACCTCCACTTCCCCACTCCGACACCAACACACAATGGACAGCAGGATAACAGTGGCTCGCGTTGTCTTATCTACAGATAGATGGAAAACAGTGTACAGTAGGAGTGTTGACCACACAAAGACCCTAGAAACCCTATTCTATTAGGATGAGGTCTATATGTCATTCTGGTGAATTCTATTTACTTAAAGCCACGCCCACTCTGTAAGATGTGTTTATTATTAAAGTGTTGGCCCGGCCCATCAATAAAAATGTAAACAATGGAGAAATATTCCACATCTTCCAGCTTTTTGGCACAACTGAAGTTGTAACAGGAAGGAAGAGGATTTCAGTTCACACATGATGAAGTCATCGTGAATCACTCTTCAAGCACTTAATAGTCCACAGTGTAAATGTAGCTTATCCCAGGCAGTGGTGTGATACAGACTCGTATAGCATGGTTCTCCATTCATCTAAAGGTCAGGGATCATATAGGGATGACTAAAAACAACTAATACCAAATGTTACTTTCTCCAGCTGGTCTTGTATGGATAAATAGAGACACACCTACTTCAATGTTTCTAGATATTTTGCAATAAACATAAGATCATATTCCATGAAAAAACCCAAGCAAGTCAAAGCCTGATATATTGTCATAGTGTAGCCTACAGCCTAGCGTGAGACTGATGAAAACGTTTGGGGCAGTGATGAACTTCCCTTCTAGAAATAGGCTGACCACAAGATGCTGCAGGCTGGTGGGAACATAAAGGTGTGAAATTAAATATGTATCTGAAACTACATTAGAAAAAAAAGTGGTTCATCCATCCATGTCGTGTTGCCAAGCAGATGGTGAGGGCATGTCATGGGTAGGAAGTGTCAGGAGGTCAAATCAGCCCATGCATTGTCTACATCCCAAATGGCACCCTATATAGTTTACTAATTTAAGGCTCTGCTCAAAAGTAGTGCACTATATAGGGAATAGGGTGCCATTTGGGACACAAACATTCTGCGGCAGTTCAGTTCCCCTGGTCTGGTCTCCCTCCCCTGGTCTGGTCTCAGGGTGGACCTCCCTCCCCTGGTCTGGTCTCCCTCCCCTGGTCTGGTCTCCCTCCCCTGGTCTGGTCTCAGGGTGGACCTCCCTCCCCTGGTCTGGTCTCAAGGTGGACCTCCCTCCCCAGGTCTGTTCTCCCTCCCCTGGTCTGGTCTCAAGGTGGACCTCCCTCCCCTGGTCTAGTCTCCCTCCCCTGGTCTGGTCTCAGGGTGGACCTCTCTCCCCTGGTCTGTTCTCCCTCCGCTGGTCTGGTCTCAGGGTGGACCTCCCTCCCCTGGTCTGGTCTCCCTCCCCTGGTCTGGTCTCAGGGTGGACCTCCCTCCCCTTGTCTGGTCTCAAGGTGGACCTCCCTCCCCTGGTCTGGTCTCCCTCCCCTGGTCTGGTCTCAAGGTGGACCTCCCTCCCCTGGTCTGTTCTCCCTCCCCTGGTCTGGTCTCAAGGTGGACCTCCCTCCCCTGGTCTGGTCTCCCTCCCCTGGTCTGGTCTCAGGGTGGACCTCCCTCCCCTGGTCTGTTCTCCCTCCGCTGGTCTGGTCTCAGGGTGGACCTCCCTCCCCTGGTCGGTTCTCCCTCCCCTGGTCTGGTCTCAAGGTGGACCTCCCTCCCCTGGTCTTGTCTCAAGGTGGACCTCCCTCCCCTGGTCTGGTCTCAGGGTGGACCTCCCTCCCCTGGTCTGTTCTCCCTCCCCTGGTCTGGTCTCAAGGTGGACCTCCCTCCCCTGGTCTGGTCTCAAGGTGGACCTTCCTCCCCTGGTCTGGTCTCAGGGTGGACCTCCCTCCCCTGGTCTGTTCTCCCTCCGCTGGTCTGGTCTCAGGGTGGACCTCCCTCCTACTTATCTCCCTGATTCTGTAAATGCAATCTAATTATCAACAATAATACAGGAAGTGTGGCTGAAGCAGCCAGGGGTCACAAGGTCAGATCCTGGCCAATGAAAACATGAGAAGTTAGTTATTGTGACCCGGACCTCCACTTCCCCACTCCGACACCAACACACAATGGACAGCAGGATAACAGTGGCTCGCGTTGTCTTATCTACAGATAGATGGAAAACAGTGTACAGTAGGAGTGTTGACCACACAAAGACCCTAGAAACCCTATTCTATTAGGATGAGGTCTATATGTCATTCTGGTGAATTCTATTTACTTAAAGCCACGCCCACTCTGTAAGATGTGTTTATTATTAAAGTGTTGGCCCGGCCCATCAATAAAAATGTAAACAATGGAGAAATATTCCACATCTTCCAGCTTTTTGGCACAACTGAAGTTGTAACAGGAAGGAAGAGGATTTCAGTTCACACATGATGAAGTCATCGTGAATCACTCTTCAAGCACTTAATAGTCCACAGTGTAAATGTAGCTTATCCCAGGCAGTGGTGTGATACAGACTCGTATAGCATGGTTCTCCATTCATCTAAAGGTCAGGGATCATATAGGGATGACTAAAAACAACTAATACCAAATGTTACTTTCTCCAGCTGGTCTTGTATGGATAAATAGAGACACACCTACTTCAATGTTTCTAGATATTTTGCAATAAACATAAGATCATATTCCATGAAAAAACCCAAGCAAGTCAAAGCCTGATATATTGTCATAGTGTAGCCTACAGCCTAGCGTGAGACTGATGAAAACGCTTGGGGCAGTGATGAACTTCCCTTCTAGAAATAGGCTGACCACAAGATGCTGCAGGCTGGTGGGAACATAAAGGTGTGAAATTAAATATGTATCTGAAACTACATTAGAAAAAAAAAAGCCCAGAGTCATTTTCTTCACTGCTCTTCTGTTCGTGTTTCTCCAAGTTTCACTTGGCTGAGCTGCGTACCTGCTGATAAAACCAGTTCCGTTTCTCTGAGAGAAACAATACACAGCCCTTTCTTTTGATGTGCTACTCATCTCACCATGCACTTACTATCCACACATGACCTCAACAGACCAACTACGCATTTAGAGAAATAAAAAGGAGAAATGTCACCTCTGATATTCTACTGCGCTTCAAAAAGATGTCTGTCATAAATATGGAATGGCAAGTTCCAAACGTCAACAAGAGACACAGTCATCCTTTACTTTTCATGACTGGAGGTCAAGGGGATATCTCACACGCTACTTCTCTCTGTTAAAGAGTCTAGTGTGTCGCTGTGTGTGTGTGTGTGTTTCTGTGTCTCTGTGTGTGTTTGTCTCTCTCTCTCCGTGTGTGTGTGTGTGTGTGTGTGTGTGTGTGTGTGTGTGTGTGTGTGTGTGTGTGTGTGTGTGTGTGTGTGTGTGTGTGTGTGTGTGTGTGTGTGTGTGTGTGTGTTTGTGTGTGTGTGTGTGTGTGTTTCTGTGTCTCTGTGTGTGTTTGTCTCTGTGTGTGTGTGTGTGTGTGTGTGTGTGCGTGTGTGTGTGTGTGTGTGTCTCTGTGTGTGTGTCTCTGTGTCTCTGTGTGTGTGTCTCTCTGTGTGTGTGCACTAATAATAACAGATTACTTTGATAACAACATGATCCCAGGTGAAGATTTGTTTTATGCCAGTGTGCTGCAATAACTTCTCACAACTTCTGGGAAGTGTTTCACAATTAGTTATCATTCCAAACCAATAACAGTCAGTTAGCTTTTGGTTAAAGAATAGTTTTTGCTTTGAATGAATCCGTTTAAAATAGATACAAGACAATTTGACTGTGAAAATCAGTAAGGAAAGCAAAAAAACATACAGGGATAATATAACCAACTAGCAATGATTACACTCAAATACAACCTTAAACAATAAGCACTTGTCTGTACCAGCTTGCATTCCTGGATACGGAACAATACCACTGGAAAGATTCCTATGTATTATTAATAGGAGGTTAATTGATGACTGAACCTAATACCACATCTGAAATCAGAGCTGATTGAGAAGCCAGTTGTTGTCAGGTTCACTGAGCCGCATGCCTGGTGAAGTTCATTAGGTTTCAATCATGATGTAACCTACTCATCCAGACGTTGGGATATTGTTGCCAGTGCTGTTGTGCCCCGCCCATCCCCGTCCCCACACACACCTCCCTTTTCTGTGAGTCAAAAGGTTCTGGTTCTACTACAACGTTGTATCTATCTTGGTTGAACAGCTATGTCTAACACATTTAGCCCTGACAAAAGGCAGGGAGCATTCAGAAATCCGTCGGACACCTCTTTGCCTTTGTATGATAATGATGGTCATTTCTGAAGGCCTGGTTTTAACACTGGCTTGTGTCAGTGTTGTTCTCTAAGGTTTGTGTTCAAGGACTCTCCTGTCAGAGAAGGAGAGGGAGAGGGAGAGGGAGATGGAGAGGGAGATGGAGAGGGAGATGGAGAGGGAGAAGGAGAGGGAGAGGGAGAGGGAGAGGGAGAGGGAGAGGGAGAGGGAGAAGGAGAGGGAGAGGGGGAGGGAGAAGGAGAAGGAGAGGGAGAGGGAGAGAGAGAGAGGGGGAGAGGGAGAGGGAGAGGGAGAGAGAGAGAGAGAGAGAGAGAGAGAGAGAGGGAGGGAGAGAGAGAGGGAGACAGACAGGCAGACAGACAGACAGACAGACAGACAGACAGACAGACAGACAGACAGACAGACAGGCAGACAGACAGACAGACAGGCAGGCAGGCAGGCAGGCAGGCAGGCAGGCAGACAGACAGACAGAGGGAGAGAGGGAGAGAGAGCGAGAGAGAACAGGGGGAGGGAGGGAGGGAGGGAGGGAGGGAGGGAGGGAGGGAGGGAGGGAGGGAGGGAGGGAGGGAGGGAGGGAGGGGGACGTTGTCCTACTCACGTTTCATAGCTGCAGGCCCAGCTCAAACCTAAAGTAAATTGACTTGAGGAAAGCCAATCTTAATTGATTCCAAGCCTCAAAGCTCTTTAGTAAACATTGTGGAGCAATGAAAACAACTTGTTATCCTAATTCATTGGACGCTCTACGCCTCGCGCTCGGCAGAGCCCAGGGCCCAGATGTGGGCCAGCCCAGCTGGGATTAGACTCATTCTGTACTGGCTGGTGATCTCTCTTCCTCTAGTCAAATCTCTGCTCCCTAAAGGAGCGCTGCGGTGTGAGAAGACCATTTTGGGATTAAAGCTTTGTAGGGCTCAGCAACAACAACAACAGTGTAGGACAAGGACCTGTTCAGGTTCACGTTATATCTGAACCAGAATGTGGTTTCACAATCCTACAATGAAAAATACAGATAAATAACTAACTTGTGATATTTCTAATCAAATGTAGTGGCACATACAAGCTGACAGATACTGCACACGGCACAACGGGGAGTTTTCAGTGTGCAGCACCAGAGTGGAACCCCATTGACCTCCAGTACTTTGTTCTGTTGTGATGAACACTGGGTCTGTGTGTAACCACATCAGCATGTGTGTGGTTAGCCTAGCTAGCAGAGCAGCAGCCGCTGTGGGGTCAGGAAGTTCCTGTGGAGAGACCTCATGCGTGGAGGGACGGATGGACAGAAGGATGGAAGTGCTAGTTGGCCCTAACGGTTTCCGGTGTTCCACTATGTTCTTCTGTAGAGGGGTTTCCTCAAGCACCTTTTTCCTGCTGATGTCAACATTTCCAGCGCTCTCTTCCGCTCTCTCTCTGGGGGAATCAGCTCATCTAGAAACGAGTGTTTCCTAGTCATGTGATGTGGGTCCATGGTACTTGTTGTAAACAACGGGCTCCTGTCCTGCACCAGGGTCAGGGTAACCCCTCTCTGTCTCTTTCTGTCCCACGCTGTCAGTGCATGAGTCAGAGTGGTAGGGGCTTCCATGCTTCTCTCTTATAGCTTGGCCTCATTCATTCCCTTTTGCAGGACAAAATCCAATATTAACATCTAACATCATTCAATACTTCAGAAATAATGGATCAAGTCCCTTACCAAAGTAAATGTCCCAGGTTTCTTATAACCCCCTGAAACTGAAAGGTTTCTCAGTTACCGCCCTCTGAAACTGAAAGGTTCCTCAGCTACAGGTTTATAACCTTCTGAAACTGAAGAGTTTCTCCCCTCCCCTTGCTCAAGGGCACATTGACAGATTTTTCACCTAGTCAGCTCGGGGATTCAAACCAACGGTCTTTCGGTTACTGGCCCAATGTTTTTAACCTCTAGGCTACCTGCCGTTTCTCAGTTACATGTTTCCTATAACCCTCTGAAACTGAAGGGTTTCTCAGTTACATGTTTCCTATAACCCTCTGAAACTGAAGGGTTTATCAGTTACATGTTTCCTATAACCCTCTGAAACTGAAGGGTTTATCAGTTACATGTTTCCTATAACCCTCTGAAACTGAAGGGTTTATCAGTTACATGTTTCCTATAACCCTCTGAAACTGAAGGGTTTATCAGTTACATGTTTCCTATAACCCTCTGAAACTGAAGGGTTTCTCAGTTACATGTTTCCTATAACCCTCTGAAACTGACGTGTTTATCAGTTACATGTTTCCTATAACCCTCTGAAACTGAAGGGTTTATCAGTTACATGTTTCCTATAACCCTCTGAAACTGACGTGTTTATCAGTTACATGTTTCCTATAACCCTCTGAAACTGAAGGGTTTATCAGTTACATGTTTCCTATAACCCTCTGAAACTGACGTGTTTATCAGTTACATGTTTCCTATAACCCTCTGAAACTGAAGGGTTTATCAGTTACATGTTTCCCATAACCCTCTGAAACTGAAGGGTTTCTCAGTTACATGTTTCCTATAACCCTCTGAAACTGAAGGGTTTATCAGTTACATGTTTCCTATAACCCTCTGAAACTGAAGGGTTTATCAGTTACATGTTTCCTATAACCTTCTGAAACTGAAGGGTTTATCAGTTACATGTTTCCTATAACCCTCTGAAACTGAAGGGTTTATCAGTTACATGTTTCCTATAACCCTCTGAAACTGACGTGTTTATCAGTTACATGTTTCCTATAACCCTCTGAAACTGACGTGTTTATCAGTTACATGTTTCCTATAACCCTCTGAAACTGACGTGTTTATCAGTTACATGTTTCCTATACGTTGGGTTTTTCCCCTACAGTAGATGTGTATTCATAAACTCTTTTTTCTTACTGTGTCTGACGTTGTTTCCATGTTAGGGTATTCCTGATGGTATTTGCTGTAAATATCCCTGAAACAGCTGCATTCTTCCTCCATCTGGCATCTCAGTGACCATACTGACCACCATACAGACAGACACCAAATGATTCCCCAGACTATGACCACCACACCACAATGCACTGGCACGTTCAGAACAATCCCAAAACAGACACATCTAAAAACAGCCTGATCAGGCAATGCCATTTGGAAGATACATTTAGCAGAGGCTTACGCCATAGCTGAGGTTTAACTGTGAACCACCACAGACAGATGCTGGCACCAAGACCACACTCAGTCAGCTGTATAAGGAAATAAGCTAACAGGAAACCACTCACCCAGAGGTGGCGCTCCTAGTGGCCAGAGACTTTAATGCAGAGAGAGACCCTTCAGTTTCTACCAAATCTCTATCAACATGTTAAATGTGCAACCAGAGGGAAAACAATTCTAGATCACCTGTACTCCACACACAGAGACATGTACATAGCTCTCCCTCGCCCTCCATTTGGTAAATCCGACCACAACTCTATCCTCCTGATTCCTGCTTACAAAAATTAAAGCAGGAAGCACCAGTGACTCGGTCTATAAAAAAATGGTCAGATGAAGCAGATGCTAAACTACAGGATTGCTTTGCTTTCACAGACTGGAACATGTTCCGGGATTCTTCCGATGACATTGAGGAATACACCACATCAGTCACTGGCTTTATCAATAAGTGCATTGAGGACGTCGTCCCCACAGTGACTGTACGTACATACTCCAACCAGAAGCCATGGATTACAGGCAACAATCGCACTGAGCTAAAGGGTAGAGCTGCCGCTTTCAAAGTGCGGGACTCTAACCCGGAAGATTACAAGAAGTCCTGCTATGCCGTCTACCATCAAACAGGCAAAGCGTCAATACAGGGCTAAGATTGAATCATACTACACTGGCTCCGACTCTCGTCGGATGTGGCAGGGCTTGCAAACTATTACAAACTACAAAGGGAAGCACAGCCACGAGCTGCCCAGTGACACGAGCCTACCAGACGAGCTAAATCACTTCTATGCTCGCTTCGAGGCAAGCAACACTGAGGAATGTATGAGAGCATCAGCTGTTCCGGACGACTGTGTGATCACCCTCTCCGTAGCCGACGTGAGTAAGACCTTTAAACAGGTCAACATTCACAAGGTTGCAGGGCCAGACGGATTACCAGGACGTGTGCTCCGGGCACGTGCTGACCAACTGGCAGTTGTCTTCACTGACATTTTCAACATGTCCCTGATTGAGTCTGTAATACCAACACGCTTCAAGCAGACCACCATAGTCCCTGTGCCCAAGAACACTAAGGCAACCTGCCTAAATGACCACAGACCCGTAGCACTCACGTCCGTAGCCATGAAGTGCTTTGAAAGGTTGGTAATGGCTCACATCAACACCATTATCCCAGAAATCCTAGACCCACTCCAATTTGTATACCGCCCAAACAGATCCACAGATGATGCAATCTCTATTGCACTCCACACTGCCCTTTCCCACCTGGACAAAAGGAACACCTATGTGAGAATGCTGTTCATTGACTACAGCTCAGCGTTCAACACCATAGTACCCTCAAAGCTCATCACCAAGCTAAGGATCCTGGGACTAAACACCTCCCTCTGCAACTGGATCCTGGACTTCCTGACAGGCCGCCCCAAGGGGTGAGGGTAGGTAGCAACACATCTGCCACGCTGATCCTCAACACTGGAGCTCCCCAGGGGTGCGTGCTCAGTCCCCTCCTGTACTCCTTGTTCACCCACAACTGCATGGCCAGGCACGACTCCAACACCATCATTAAGTTTGCTGACGACACAACAGTGGTAGGCCTGATCACCGACAACAACGAGACAGCCTATAGGGAGGAGGTCAGAGACCTGGGCGGGTGGTGCCAGAATAACAACCTTTCCCTCAACATAACCAAGACTAAGGAGATTATTGTGGACTACAGGAAAAGGAGCACCGAGCAAGTCCCCATTCTCATCGACGGGGCTGTAGTGGAGCAGGTTGAGAGCTTGAAATTCCTTGGTGTCCACATCAACAACAAACTAGATTGGTCCAAACACACCAAGACAGTCGTGAAGAGGGCACGACAAAGCCTATTCCCCCTCAGGAAACTAAAAAGATTTGGCATTGGTTCTGAGATCCTCAAAAGGTTCTACAGCTGCACCATCGAGAACATCCTGACCGGTTTCATCACTGCCTGGTACGGCAATTGCTCGGCCTCCGACCGCAAGGCACTTCAGAGAGTAGTGCATACAGCCCAGTACATCACTGGGGCAAAGCTGCCTGCCATCCAGGACCTTGTCACCAGGCGGTGTCAGAGAAAAGCCCTAAAAATTGTCAAAGACCCCAGCCACCCCAGTCATAGACTGTTCTCTCTAGTACCGCATGGCAAGCGGTACCGGAGTGCCAAGTCTAGGACAAAAAGGCTTCTCAACAGTTTATACCCCCAAGCCATAAGACTCCTGAACAGGTAAACAAATGCTTACCCAGACTATTTGCATTGTGTACCCCCTCCTCCCCCCAACCCCTCTTTTACGCTGCTGCTACTCTCTGTTTATCTTATATGCATAGTCACTTTAACTATACACCCATGTACATACTACCTAAATTGGGCCAACCAACCAGTGCTCCCGCACATTGGCTAACCGGGCTATCTGCATTGTGTCCCACCACCCTCCAACCCCTCTTTTACGCTTCTGCTACTCTTTGATCATCATATATGCATAGTCACTTTAACCATCTGACTAACCGGTGTCTGTATACCGCCTTGCTACTCTTTTTTCAAACGTCTTTTTACTGTTGTTTTATTTCTTTACTTACCAACACACACACACACACACACACACACACACACACACACACACACACACACACATACCTTTTTTTATCTCGCACCATTGGTTAGAGCCTGTAAGTAAGCACTGTAAGGTTTACACCTGTTGTATTCGTCGCACGTGACAAATAATCTTTGATTTGATTTGATTTGAACACGCGACACAAAACAGATGATTTTCTGATTATCTCAACCAAAACCCTTTGAAATGGATGAATCTGTACTATAGAATAAAGTTGACCAACTAAAAGGTACTTTAGTTAATTAAGCTTATTGACAGAGACAATACCTTTCTGTAAATGTGCCATATTTAGCCAGCTGGCTGATGTTCAACTGTATTCCCTGAAAATGCTGAAGTGGTGAGTCTTCCTACCCATGCTCCTCCTCTCCAGCGAGGTGGGGAGTCTGATGACAGGTTAAGTCAGGTAAAACAGGCCTGTCTCTCTCAGCACAGCCTTATGTCTGTCTTTACTGACAGACAGTGATTTCTTCTCCTCCAAGTCAAGGGGATGTAATTCCAGCCCTGTCCTCTCCTGTACAAAGAGCCTGTATAGGGGTGTCAGTCAGGCTTACTGATGGCTCCCACATCCAATATTCACCAGGCCTGCGTCCGAAATGGCGCCCTATTCTCTATATAGTGCACTACTTCTGACCAGAGCCCAGTGGGAATAGTGTGCCATTTGGGACACAGCCCAGGTCTTCTTCCAACCAGTGGTAAAACTACACAGGCCTGACTGGAC
>NC_048566.1:7387500-7640000 GCF_013265735.2 Oncorhynchus mykiss | reverse complement strand
AGACAGAGATACAGTCTACAGACCAGACCAGACACAGGATCAGCAGTCTGGGAAACAGAGATACAGTCTACAGACCAGACCAGACACAGGATCAGCAGTCTGGGAAACAGAGATACAGTCTACAGACCAAACCAGACACTGGATCAGCAGTCTGAAAGACAGAGATACAGTCTACAGACCAAACCAGACACAGGATCAGCAGTCTGGGAAACAGAGATACAGTCTACAGACCAGACCAGACACAGGATCAGCAGTCTGAGAGACAGAGATACAGTCTACAGACCAGACCAGACACTGGATCAGCGGTCTGAGAGACAGAGATACAGTCTACAGACCAGACCAGACACTGGATCAGCAGTCTGAGAGACAGAGATACAGTGTAGCTGTGCTGTGGCCAGTAGAGTATAGATATAATTTCACAGGTAAAGAGTTCTTAACATTGACCCATAATGCATTAACAACTACCTTATAGTCCAATCAGACATCACTGTTCTGAAACTGTGGTGAGTGGTGACGGCTGGTGAGCCACACGTGTCGAAGACACATGACGAGTGTGCAGATCTGGCTGTCTGTCTGTCCAGCTTGGTCTCGCTGTCTCAAGCTGCTGTCTGTCTGTCCAGCCTGGTCTCGCTGTCTCAAGCTGCTGTCTGTCTGTCTGTCTGTCTGTCCAGCCTGGTCTCGCTGTCTCAAGCTGCTGTCTGTCTGTCTGTCTGTCCAGCCTAGTCTCAAGCTGCTGCCTGCCTGTCTGTCTGTCTGTCTGTCTGTCTGTCTGTCCAGCCTAGTCTCAAGCTGCTGTCTGTCTGTCTGTCTGTCTGTCTGTCTGTCTGTCTGTCTGTCTGTCTGTCTGTCTGCCTGTCTGTCTGTCTGTCTGTCCAGCCTAGTCTCAAGCTGCTGTCTGCCTGTCTGTCTGTCTGTCTGTCTGTCTGTCTGTCTGTCTGTCTGCCTGCCTGCCTGCCTGTCTGTCTGCGGTTAATCTTTGACTCGAAGAAACTTGACTCCCTCTATCTGTGTTTCTGAGAGATGAAGTGAGCTGTTTAAAGTACAGGAGCTGCCTGGGGGAATCTGATCTCCTGCTGCCTCCTCACCTCACCTGTAGCAGTCAGGTCACAGCCCTTCACCTGCCTGTCTGCCTGTCTGTCTGCCTGCCTGTCTGCCTGTCTGTCTGTCGGGGCTCTTGCTGTCACACAGCGTTTGAATCCTGACGTGAGTGGGATACAAAGAATTTGAAAACAAACCCGATTTTGATAAACTCCCATATCTACTGGGTGAAATACCACAGTGTGCCATCACAGCAGCAAGATTTGTGACCTGTTGCCACAAGAAAAGGGAAACCAGTGAAGAACAAACACCATTGTAAATACAACCTATATTTATTTATTTTCCCTTTTGTACTTTAACCATTTGTACATCATTACAACACTGTATATAGACATAATATGACATTTGAAATGACTTTATTATTTTGGAACTTCTGTATGTGTAATGTTTACTGTTCATTTTACATTGTTTATTTCACTTTGTATATTATCTACTTCACTTGCTTTGGCAACGTTAACATATGTTTCTCATGCCAATAAAGCCCCTGGAATTGAATAATAGGGAAGGGTAGAGTCTACCTGTTGTGAGTGTGTGAGCTAGTTTGTTACAATTGGTTAGGAGTTGACTTGTGTGACTATGCATGTGCCTGCTCTGAGTGTTTCAGGCCAAGGAAGTAGTTACCTGCCTGGAGTGTGTGTGTGTGTGTGTGTGTGGTGGCTGGGGGAATGAAGACAGTGTGTGTACAGTTACATTTGAACCTTTATTTAACTAGGCAAGTCAGTTAGGAACAAATTCTTATTTACAATGACAGCCTACCCCGGCCAAACCCAGACGACGCTGGGCCAATATGTACGCCGCCCTATGGGACTCACAATCACAGCCAGTTGTGATTAGCCTGGAATTGAACCAAGGTCTGTAGTGACGCCTCTAGCACTGAGATGCAGTGCATTAGACCGCTGCACCACACGGGAGCCCAAACCTGCATGGAGTGTGTCTGTGGTGGCTGGGGGAAACAAGAATGATAACCCTGCAAGATAAAGGGGGACTACCCAGCTGTGGGTTGACCCGGGATTCCCCTTGGCTTATCTTACTGTACTCCACAGATAAACACAGGTGAAGGCACTGTGCAGAGCAGTGTGTCTAATTCAGTGGATGGTTCTAGCAGGAAAACTGAGCATCCAAAACACATTCAAACACTTCACACTTAAAACAACGTAAAACAACAACCGACCTTGATTCAATAATTGTGCAGACTAGTGTATCAAACTGAACCAACGAGGCGTTTGACAAGCAGGTTTGCATTTCTTACTCTCATCTTCTCTACCTGAAGAGAAAACCCTGACACTTGGAAAGACAATGGCCAACCTTCATTTAAATAATTGTCATTGTGCAGAATAGTGTAACTGTCATCTTGTCTACCTGATAATCAGGTTATCTGTCTTACTGTCATCTTGTCTACCTGATAATCAGGTTATCTGTCTTACTGTCATCTTGTCTACCTGATAATCAGGTTATCTGTCTTACTGTCATCTTGTCTACATGATAATCAGGTTATCTGTCTTACTGTCATCTTGTCTACATGATAATCAGGTTATCTGTCTTACTGTCATCTTGTCTACATGATAATCAGGTTATCTGTCTTACTGTCATCTTGTCTACATGATAATCAGGTTAGTTGTCTTACTGTCATCTTGTCTACCTGTTTGTTGTCCTCTTCCTCCTGGGCCTTCCTGAACTCCTGTTCTATAGAACAGTCCAGCTCGCTGAACAGACCCACCTCCTCACAGTTCTTCAGGAAGCGCGTCGGGGTCGGCGTCTGGTCTGGAACACAGGAGACACCACTGAATTACATATAAAACTCACACTAGAATGGATATTAGCATCCTAGCAGGTAGCGACTTGGTCTGGAAAACATTAATTCTAGAGACAGATCAAAAAATGTTTAAATATCGTATAAAACAGTACATTTGTAGATAAATCTGCACGGTATGTTTGCTGCCTGAACTGTGAAGTTATGATAGTTTGCTGACAAAGAAGAACAGCTGATGAATATGAAGTGGGCAGAGGCAGAGAATACATTGACCAAGCTAATGGACATTCCAAATGGTTAGAACAGCCACTCTCCTTTTACATTAGACAGAGATACTACTCTCACTAGCAACATTTCAGTTAACAATGTCCAGACCTCACCTACAGAGAGGGGGAAGGGGGGGGGCTCGTTTGTCCCCTTCAGTCAGGCAGTGTTACTCTGCTCAGCATCAGGGGGCAGAGAGACCAGAGAGACCGGATCGTGTTTCAGACAGTCCAAGGTGATTTTAGGATCATGTCCTTTTCAAAGGCTAAAAGCATACTCCACCACAGCCTGTTTATCCATTCTGGCTAGACTGGGGATTGACCACCAAAATACAGTTTGACCAAACCAGTCTGTCTTTCCCCATAGGGAGTATGAGAGCTTAACTCTTCAGTTAAAACGGTTTCAAAAACTGGAGCGCAAGCGGTGTTCATTTCCAGAGAAGTATGATGACGTGACAACTCACCGCATATGTCAGGAGAACAGACAAAACGTGGGTGAAATCAGGTAAGCTTGGGTGTTACATATCAAAACGGGGAAGGGGCTGGGGGTCGTTCAAATCTCTCTGGGTGACATGTTGAAGTTGTTTTAACCCCAAACAGGAGAGTCAGACAGCCAGGTGACTTATGATCGTCAACCCTCTCACATCCCAGCCGGAAGGCTCCGAGGTTTCAGAAAGACAAATGGACAGAGCAGTAAGAGAGAGAGGGGGGGGATAAGGACACTGACTCGGCCGGGTCAGAAACCTGACTCTCCTGGTCGCTCAGTGTAAATAATAAAGAAGACCATCTCAGTCAGCATCAGCCTAACACACACACACACCACAGGCGGCCCGTAGCACCTTCATTGGGGAGGACGGGCTCTTAGTAATGTCTGGAATGGAATTAATGGGATGGTATTGAGCACATCAAACGGATGGTTTCAAAGTGTTTGATACCATTCCACCTACTCCATTCCAGACATTATTATGAGCCGTCCTCCCCTCACCAGCCTCCTGTGGCACAGACGTGCCCGCACATACACACACACACACACACACACACACACACACACACACACACACACACACACACACACACACACACACACACACACACACACACACACACCTACACACACAGTACCTTCAGAAAGTATTCATACCCCTTCACTTTTTCCACATTATCTTGTGTTACAGCCTGAATTTAAAATGTATTAAAATTGATGTTTGTGTCTCTGACCTAGACAAAGTGGAATCATGTTTTTCAAAATATGTTTACAAATGAATTAAAACTGAAAAACTGAAATGTCTTGAGTCAATAAGTATTCACCCCCTTTGTTATGGCAAGCTGAAATAAGGTCAGGAGTAAATGGACTGTGTGTGCATAGTGTGTGTGTGTGCATAGTGTGTGTGTGCATTGTGTTTAACATGATTTTTAACATGATTTTGAATGACTACCTCATCTCTGTAACCCACACATACAATTATCTGTAAGGTCCCTCAGTTGAACAGTACATTTCAAACACAGATTCATCCACAAAGACCAGGGAGGTTTTCCAATAACACAAAGGGCACCTATTGGTAGATGGGTAAAAAAAAGCAGACATAGAATATCCCTTTCAGCATGATGTAAGTTATTAATTACACTTTGGAATTGTGTATCCATACACCCAGTCACTACAAATATTTCACCATTAGGACAATAGTGACTTTAAAACAGTTACAGTGTTCGGCTATGATAAGGAGAAAAATGAAGATGGATCAACAACATTGTAGTTATTCCACAATACTAACTTAATTGACAGTGTGAAAAGAAGGAAACATGTACAGAATAAAAAATATCTCAAAATATGGATCCTGTTTGCAACAAGGCACTAAAGTCATACCTCAAAAAATGTGGCAAAGCAGGCCTCCTGGGTGGCGCAGTGGTCTAGCTGTGCCACCAGAGACTCTGGGATCGCGCCCAGGCTCTATCGCAGCCGGCTGCGACCAGAAGGTCCATGTGGCGACCCGCATTTGGCCTAGCGTCGTCCGGGTTAGGGAGGGTTTGGACGGTAGGGATATCCTTGTCTCATCGCGCACTAGCGACTCCTGTGGCGGGCCGGGCGCAGTGCACACTGACCAGGTCGCTAGGTTACGGTGTTTCCTCCGACACATTGGTGCGGCTGGCTTCCGGGTTGGATGAGCGCTGTGTTAAGAAGCACTGCGGTTGTGTTTCGGAGGATGCATGGCTCTCAACCTTCGTCTCTCCCGAGCCCATACGGGAGTTGTAGCGATGAGACAAGTTAAGATAGTAACAATTGGATACCACGCAAAAGGGGGTTAAAAAAAATGTGGCAAAGCAAATAACTTTATGTCCTGAATACAAAGTGTTATGTTTGGGGCAAATCCAATGCAACATATTCAATACAATATTTTGAAGCTGTATCATGTTATGAGTATGCTTGTAATCGAAGGACTGGGGAGTTTTTCAGGATAAAAAAGAAACGGAATGGAGGCACAGGCAAAATCCAAGAGGAAAACCTAGTTCAGTCTGTTTCCACCAGACACCGGGAGATGAATGACAATAACCTAAAACACAAGGCCAAATCTACACTGGAGTTGCTTAGCAAGAAGACAGTGAATGTTCCTGAGTGTCCGAGTTACAGTTTTGGCTTAAATCTGCTTGAAAATCGTTGGCAAGACTTGAAAGTGGTTGTCCAGCAATGATCAACAACCAATTTGACAGAGCTTGAAGAAATATGAAAAGAATAATGGGCAAATATTGTACAATCCAGGTGTGCAAAGCTCTTAGAGACTTACAAAGAAAGACTCACAGCTGTAATCACTGCCAAAGATGCTTCTAACATGTATTGACGCAGGGCTGTGAATACTTACATAAATGATATATTCCTGTATTTAATTTTCAAGACATTTGCAAAAATGTCTAAGAACATGTTTTCACTTTGTCATTACTTTGTCATATATTGTGTGTAGATGGGTGAGGATATATTTGAAATCCATTTTGAATTGAGGCTGTAGCACAACATGTGTGGAAAGAGAAGGGGTCTGTATACTTTCTGAAGGCATTGTACAGACACACACGTCACATCCTCATTTCACACAATTTGCTACACTCTTTGAAGAAGAACTGTTTTTCATTCCAAGTAGAACCCTTTTTGATTCTAAGTAGAACCCTTTTGGGTTCCATGTAGGACCCTTTCCATAGAAGGTTCTACTTGCCCCCAGAAAGGGTTCTCTTATGGGGACAGCGGATAATCGCTTTTGGAACCATTTTTTCTAAGAGTGACAGCAGGAAAATAATCCTGCTGCAACAGGAGAGTACATTTATTATGTGGGTTATAATTCATGGACATTTTTGGAGGGGTTGATACATTTTTCTTAAGGGAAATTACAAACTTCAGAAGTGCTTTTAAAATCTCACTACAAGTTTTAAAGGTCTCCTGCAAAAGGTTGATCAAATTGAGATCCTACAGCTGTACACACACACACACACACACACACACACACACACACACACACACACACACACACACACACACACACACACACACACACACACACACACACACACACAGTCTTCTGTTGCCTCAGCTGGGCTCTGTCTAGGCACTAAAGATCTGGAAGTATGACTTAGCCTGGGGGTGACACTTACAGGTGCTGAAAAAAACCTATAAATCAGGTATTCCTTTGAACTGTGGATCAATATGTCACCCCCAACCACACCCCATCTCCTCCCCTCTGTATGGTGGGGCAGGGAACCCCTCCTCCACCACCCCTCCCCACTGTCACAGCAAGACTAATGACATCTGTGATGATGACAGGGAGCCAGCGGCATCTTTGACAAAACATTTATCTTAACTTGGAAAAAGGAAAAACATGAATTTCTCCGACGATATATCATTGTCTCATTGTCCTGCTGCGTACTGCAGAACTACAAGGTATGGGTTAGAGATTAGACTCAATACACAACGAGGCTTTCACCGTAGGGAAATGAGGAGTCACAACAGAGTCGAGGTACAACACAGTAGTGAACCACAAACTCTCCTCAACACAACACACAGCACAGTTGGCCTGAATTCAGTTGTCAATTCAGTCATTCATTAAATGAAATTCAATAAATTGACTGAATCCAAAAAACTGAATCAACCCCAACCCTGATGTAGACTACACAGTACTGTTTGTTTATGGCCTGACTGACTATCTGCCTGGCGTAGAGAGTTGCTACTTCCTGAGGGAGAACTAAAACACTCATCTATTCCAGAACACCACGATGGGACCAGACTATTTGTCAAGTGTACTCCCGCTCCCCCTCTCCGGCGCTCCACGTGCCACTTGTCTCATCATCACGCATACGTGCCACCATCGTTACTCGCACCTGCGCCTCATGAGACTCACCTGGACTCCATCACCTTCCTGGTTACCTCCCCTACATCGGTCACTCCACTTGGTTCTTCCTCAGGCGTTAGTGATTCTGCTTCTGTTTCATGTCTGTTTGCTTTTCCTGTTTCTAGTTTTGTACTATGTTCTATTTATTATGACCTTTTCACTCCCTGTATTTGCTTCCCGACTCCCAGCGTACATGTTACACTATTAGACTAGAGGATGTGTCGCAAATGGCATCCTATTATGGGCCTTGGTCAAATGTAGTGCACTACATAGGGAATAGGATGCCAGTTGGGATGCAACCTAGAGAGTGAAGTTACAGCATAGAGCATGAAGCCATTTGTCACCTGATAACATGCTGTCGATCTTTATGGAGGGGAACTTCAGAGTCATCTCATGCTTGTGCCGGTGAATCATCAGGTGGTCCTCTGTGGGGAATCGCTGTTGAGACAGTATGATTTGATTTATTTTGGGGTGAAGAAAATGGTACTGTTAAAAAAGATGAGGACAACACATGAAACAATAAATATAGTTATTTTAAAACAAAAATACCGTTGTTCCAATGTGGTCCTCCTTGATAAAGAACACAACCACTCAGTTCTCTACACACACAGGCTCAAGCCTGGAGTCCAGTGATATTCAGTGATATTTTGGATGATATTCACTAGTGTTAATTCCAGGTTAAAAAGGCATGCAGAGACAGTTAAAGGAAAACTGCACTCCAGGAACACATTCCTGTGAGTGTTGTGGTTGTCTATGATCACAGAGTAAGAAAACATGTAGTAGTCCATCATCTTCATGTCCCTGCATGTGGACAAAATACCTGAGAGGTTAACACTGAACATACGGTATGAAAAGGAATTTATGAAGTCTAGAATGACTTCTCTATAATCTATACCTTATTTGTATTTAACTAGGCAAGTTAGTGAAGAACAAATTCTCATTTACAATGACAGCCTACCCCTGCCAAACCCTCCCCTAACACGGACCAATTGTGCACCGCCCTATGGGACTCCCAATCACGGCCGGTTGTGATACAGCCCCGGGTCAAACCCAGGTCTGTAGTGACGCCTCTAGCACTGCGATTCAGTGTCTTAGACCGCTGCACCACTCGGGAAGGCCCAAAGCCTTACATCAATATAAAATAGGACAATACATATTTGATCTTCACACTTCACCTCTACTGTGCATCCTAACAAAAGGGTGACAGACGTGGCCTTATTATGAACCATTATTCTGTGGTGTTTTTCTGCAGCAAAAAGCTCCTTTCTTTACAGCTGGAGTTTGACTGGAAGTCGGTGCTATTCTGTTTCTCCTGATGTGTGAGGCAGCACCGTGCTTTTCAGGCCCCCTCTCCAACCTCTTCTTCATGTTACAGGCACTCACACACCAACATGCACGAGCACACACACACACACACAACACACACACATAAGCAGTGGTGTAAAGTACCTAAGTCAAAATACTTTAAAGTACTACTTAAGTCGTTTTGGTGGGTATCTGTACTTTACTATTTATATTTTTGCAAACTTTTACTTTTACTTCACTACATTCCTAAAGAAAATAATGTACTTTTTACTCCATACATTTAGCCTGACACCCAAAAGTACTCATTTTGAATGATTAGCAGGACTGGAAATGGCCTAATTCTCACACTTATCAAGAGGACATCCCTGGTCATCCCTACTGCCTCTGATCTGGAGGACTCACTAAACAGAGAACATCCCTGGTCATCCCTACTGCCTCTGATCTGGAGGACTCACTAAACAGAGAACATCCCTGGTCATCCCTACTGCCTCTGATCTGGAGGACTCACTAAACAGAGAACATCCCTGGTCATCCCTACTGCCTCTGATCTGGAGGACTCACCAAACAGAGAACATCCCTGGTCATCCCTACTGCCTCTGATCTGGAGGACTCACTAAACAGAGAACATCCCTGGTCATCCCTACTGCCTCTGATCTGGAGGACTCACTAAACAGAGAACATCCCTGGTCATCCCTACTGCCTCTGATCTGGAGGACTCACTAAACAGAGAACATCCCTGGTCATCCCTACTGCCTCTGATCTGGAGGACTCACTAAACAGAGAACATCCCTGGTCATCCCTACTGCCTCTGATCTGGAGGACTCACTAAACAGAGAACATCCCTGGTCATCCCTACTGCCTCTGATCTGGGGGACTCACTAAACAGAGAACATCCCTGGTCATCCCTACTGCCTCTGATCTGGGGGACTCACTAAACAGAGAACATCCCTGGTCATCCCTACTGCCTCTGATCTGGGGGACTCACTAAACACAAATGCTTTGTTTGTAAATGATGTCTGAGTGTTGGAGCCCCTGTCTATCCGTGTACCATCTGGTTTGCTTAATATACACAATTTGAAATGGTTTATACTTTCACTTTTCAGACTTATTAAGTATATTTTAGCAACTCCATTTACTTTTGATACTTACGTAAGTATATTTAAAACCAAATACTTTTAGACTTTCACTCAAGTAATATTTTACTGGATGAATTTCACTTGAGTCCTTTTCTATTAAGGTACCTTTACTTTTATTCAAGTATGACAATTGAGTACTTTTTTCCACCACTGCACATAAGTGTGCACACACTCACACACGCTCCCTCACAAACACACATACACCGACGTGTGTCGACACACTCACCTGAGAACAGCCAGGGGCACTGCACACAAACGGCCTTTCCTGCTCAGAGTTCATCACTCTCACCAACTCCTCATAAGTCTACAAACAATGAGAGAGAGAGAGAGAGAGAGAGAGAGAGAGAGAGAGAGAGAGAGAGAGAGAGAGAGAGAGAGAGAGAGTGAGAGAAAGAGAAAGAGAAAGAGAGAAATAGAGAACAAGGAGAGTTTAGCTCCCAGCTCACATCAAGACATAGACTTCTCTTTCTTTCATTGAGTCGTTCTAGATTACTCTATTTATTGATGTTGTGCCTAAAAATAGCAGGCTTTTCAGTCGTAAACATACAACATATAGTATTCCATTCCCTCCTGGCAGTAGCCTACAGTCAGGTGTTCATTACTTCACACAGAGAGTGACAGGACGCTCTGTGTGAAAAGAGCTGTTGCAGATTCAAGGCAGGGCCCAGCCTGGTCTCTATGACCAGGGGTACGTCTCAAATGGCACCCTATTCCCTATAGGGCCCTGGGCTCTAGTCAAAAGTAGTGTAATATATGGGGAATAGGGTGCAATTTGGAATGTAGGTTGGGTGGTAGTGGGAGTTCTATTACTGAGAAAGAAAACAAGTAGGAGGCCATTACGATGCAGAAAACTTTACAGATTAGACTAGAGTTTTCAACACATATAATAGTAGGAGCAGATTAGAGTTTATAACACAAGTTTTTTTTATTTAACTAGGCAAGTCAGTTAAGAACATATTCTTTTTTACAATGACAGCCTACCCCAGCCAAACCCTTACAACGCTGGGCCAATTGTGCACCACCCTATGGGACTCCCAATCACGGCCGGTTGTGATACAGCCTGGAATTGAACCAGGGTCTGTAGTAATGCCTCTAGCACAGAGATGCAGTGCCTCAGATCGTTGCGCCACTCGGGAGCCCAAGATAATATATATACATATAATAGTAGGAGCAGATTAGACTAGATTCTACAACAAATAGTAGGAGCAGATTAGACTAGATTCTACAACAAATAGTAGAAACAGATTAGACTAGATTCTACAACACATAGTAGGAGCAGATTAGACTAGATTCTACAACAAATAGTAGGAGCAGATTAGACTAGATTCTACAACACATATAATAGTAGGAGCAGATTAGACTAGATTCTACAACACATATAATAGTAGGAGCAGATTAGACTAGATTCTACAACACGTATAATAGTAGGAGCAGATTAGACTAGATTCTACAACACATATAATAGTAGGAGCAGATTAGACTAGATTCTACAACACATATAATAGTAGGAGCAGATTAGACTAGATTCTACAACACATATAATAGTAGGAGCAGATTAGACTAGATTCTACAACACATATAATAGTAGGAGCAGATTAGACTAGATTCTACAACACATATAATAATAGGAGCAGATTAGACTAGATTCTACAACACATATAATAGTAGAAGCAGATTAGACTAGATTCTACAACACATATAGTAGGAGCAGATTAGACTAGATTCTACAACACATATCATAGTAGGAGCAGATTAGACTAGATTCTACAACACATATAATAGTAGGAGCAGATTAGACTAGATTCTACAACACATATAATAGTAGGAGCAGATTAGACTAGATTCTACAACACATATAATAGTAGGAGCAGATTAGACTAGATTCTACAACACATATAGTAGGAGCAGATTAGACTAGATTCTACAACACATATAGTAGTAGGAGCAGATTAGACTAGATTCTACAACACATATAGTAGGAGCAGATTAGACTAGATTCTACAACACATATCATAGTAGGAGCAGATTAGACTAGATTCTACAACACATATAATAGTAGAAGCAGATTAGACTAGATTCTACAACACATATAATAGTAGAAGCAGATTAGACTAGATTCTACAACACATATAATAGTAGGAGCAGATTAGACTAGATTCTACAACACATATAATAGTAGAAGCAGATTAGACTAGATTCTACAACACATATAATAGTAGAAGACATTAGACTAGATTCTACAACACATATAATAGTAGGAGCAGATTAGACTAGATTCTACAACACATATAGTAGGAGCAGATTAGACTAGATTCTACAACACATATAATAGTAGGAGCAGATTAGACTAGATTCTACAACACATATAATAGTAGAAGCAGATTAGACTAGATTCTACAACACATATAATAGTAGGAGCAGATTAGACTAGATTCTACAACACATATAGTAGGAGCAGATTAGACTAGATTCTACAACACATATAATAGTAGGAGCAGATTAGACTAGATTCTACAACACATATAATAGTAGGAGCAGATTAGACTAGATTCTACAACACATATAATAGTAGGAGCAGATTAGACTAGATTCTACAACACATATAATAGTAGGAGCAGATTAGACTAGATTCTACAACACATTTCATAGTAGAAGCAGATTAGACTAGATTCTACAACACATATAGTAGGAGCAGATTAGACTAGATTCTACAACACATATAGTAGGAGCAGATAAGACTAGATTCTACAACACATATCATAGTAGGAGCAGATTAGACTAGATTCTACAACACATATAATAGTAGGAGCAGATTAGACTAGATTCTACAACACATATCATAGTAGGAGCAGATTAGACTAGATTCTACAACACATATCATAGTAGGAGCAGATTAGACTAGATTCTACAACACATATAGTAGTAGGAGCAGATTAGACTAGATTCTACAACACATATAGTAGTAGGAGCAGGTTAGACTAGATTCTACAACACATATAATAGTAGAAGCAGATTAGACTAGATTCTACAACACATTTCATAGTAGAAGACATTAGACTAGATTCTACAACACATATAATAGTAGAAGCAGATTAGACTAGATTCTACAACACATTTCATAGTAGAAGACATTAGACTAGATTCTACAACACATATAATAGTATAAACAGGTTAGACTAGATTCTACAACACATATAATAGTAGGAGCAGATTAGACTAGATTCTACAACACATATAATAGTAGGAGCAGATTAGACTAGATTCTACAACACATATAATAGTAGGAGCAGATTAGACTAGATTCTACAACACATATAATAGTAGGAGCAGATTAGACTAGATTCTACAACACATATAATAGGAGCAGATTAGACTAGATTCTACAACACATATCATAGTAGGAGCAGATTAGACTAGATTCTACAACACATATCATAGTAGGAGCAGATTAGACTAGATTCTACAACACATATAATAGTAGGAGCAGGTTAGACTAGATTCTACAACACATATAATAGTAGAAGCAGATTAGACTAGATTCTACAACACATTTCATAGTAGAAGACATTAGACTAGATTCTACAACACATATAATAGTAGGAGCAGATTAGACTAGATTCTACAACACATATAGTAGTAGGAGCAGATTAGACTAGATTCTACAACACATATAGTAGTAGGAGCAGATTAGACTAGATTCTACAACACATATAATAGTAGAAGCAGATTAGACTAGATTCTACAACACATATAGTAGTATAAACAGATTAGACTAGATTCTACAACACATATAATAGTAGGAGCAGATTAGACTAGATTCTACAACACATATAGTAGTAGGAGCAGATTAGACTAGATTCTACAACACATATAATAGTATAAACAGATTAGACTAGATTCTACAACACATATAATAGTAGGAGCAGATTAGACTAGATTCTACAACACATATAGTAGTAGGAGCAGATTAGACTAGATTCTACAACACATATAATAGTATAAACAGATTAGACTAGATTCTACAACACATATAATAGTAGGAGCAGATTAGACTAGATTCTACAACACATATAGTAGTAGAAGCAGATTAGACTAGATTCTACAACACATATAGTAGGAGCAGATTAGACTAGATTCTACAACACATATCATAGTAGGAGCAGATTAGACTAGATTCTACAACACATATAATAGTAGAAGCAGATTAGACTAGATTCTACAACACATTTCATAGTAGAAGACATTAGACTAGATTCTACAACACATATAGTAGTAGGAGCAGATTAGACTAGATTCTACAACACATATAGTAGTAGGAGCAGATTAGACTAGATTCTACAACACATATAATAGTAGGAGCAGATTAGACTAGATTCTACAACACATATCATAGTAGGAGCAGATTAGACTAGATTCTACAACACATATCATAGTAGGAGCAGATTAGACTAGATTCTACAACACATATCATAGTAGGAGCAGATTAGACTAGATTCTACAACACATATAATAGTAGAAGCAGATTAGACTAGATTCTACAACACATTTCATAGTAGAAGACATTAGACTAGATTCTACAACACATATAATAGTATAAACAGGTTAGACTAGATTCTACAACACATATAATAGTAGGAGCAGATTAGACTAGATTCTACAACACATATAATAGTAGAAGCAGATTAGACTAGATTCTACAACACATATAATAGTAGGAGCAGATTAGACTAGATTCTACAACACATATCATAGTAGGAGCAGATTAGACTAGATTCTACAACACATATAATAGTAGGAGCAGATTAGACTAGATTCTACAACACATATCATAGTAGGAGCAGATTAGACTAGATTCTACAACACATATCATAGTAGGAGCAGATTAGACTAGATTCTACAACACATATAGTAGTAGGAGCAGATTAGACTAGATTCTACAACACATATCATAGTAGGAGCAGATTAGACTAGATTCTACAACACATATCATAGTAGGAGCAGATTAGACTAGATTCTACAACACATATCATAGTAGGAGCAGATTAGACTAGATTCTATAACACGTATAATAGTAGGAGCAGATTAGACTAGATTCTACAACACATATAATAGTAGAAGACATTAGACTAGATTCTACAACACATATAATAGTAGGAGCAGATTAGACTAGATTCTACAACACATATCATAGTATAAACAGATTAGACTAGATTCTACAACACATATCATAGTAGGAGCAGATTAGACTAGATTCTACAACACATATCATAGTAGGAGCAGATTAGACTAGATTCTACAACACGTATAATAGTAGGAGCAGATTAGACTAGATTCTACAACACATATAATAGTAGGAGCAGATTAGACTAGATTCTACAACACATATCATAGTATAAACAGGTTAGACTAGATTCTACAACACATATAGTAGTAGGAGCAGATTAGACTAGATTCTACAACACATATAGTAGTAGGAGCAGATTAGACTAGATTCTACAACACATATCATAGTAGGAGCAGATTAGACTAGATTCTACAACACATATCATAGTAGGAGCAGATTAGACTAGATTCTACAACACATATAATAGTAGGAGCAGATTAGACTAGATTCTACAACACATATAGTAGTAGGAGCAGATTAGACTAGATTCTACAACACATAAAGTAGTAGGAGCAGATTAGACTAGATTCTACAACACATATCATAGTATAAACAGGTTAGACTAGATTCTACAACACGTATAATAGTAGGAGCAGATTAGACTAGATTCTACAACACATATAGTAGTAGGAGCAGATTAGACTAGATTCTACAACACATAAAGTAGTAGAAGCAGATTAGACTAGATTCTACAACACGTATAATAGTAGGAGCAGATTAGACTAGATTCTACAACACATATAATAGTAGGAGACATTAGACTAGATTCTACAACACGTATAATAGTAGGAGCAGATTAGACTAGATTCTACAACACGTATAATAGTAGGAGCAGATTAGACTAGATTCTACAACACGTATAATAGTAGAAGCAGATTAGACTAGATTCTACAACACGTATAATAGTAGGAGCAGATTAGACTAGATTCTACAACACATATAATAGTAGAAGCAGATTAGACTAGATTCTACAACACATATAATAGTAGGAACAGATTAGACTAGATTCTACAACACATATAATAGTAGGAGACATTAGACTAGATTCTACAACACGTATAATAGTAGGAGCAGATTAGACTAGATTCTACAACACATATAGTAGTAGAAGCAGATTAGACTAGATTCTACAACACATATAATAGTAGAAGCAGATTAGACTAGATTCTACAACACATATAATAGTAGGAACAGATTAGACTAGATTCTACAACACATATAATAGTAGGAGACATTAGACTAGATTCTACAACACATATAATAGTAGGAGCAGATTAGACTAGATTCTACAACACATATAATAGTAGGAGCAGATTAGACTAGATTCTACAACACATATAATAGTAGGAGCAGATTAGACTAGATTCTACAACACATATAGTAGTAGGAGCAGATTAGACTAGATTCTACAACACATATAATAGTATAAACAGATTAGACTAGATTCTACAACACATATAGTAGTAGGAGCAGATTAGACTAGATTCTACAACACATATAATAGTAGGAGCAGATTAGACTAGATTCTACAACACATATCATAGTAGGAGCAGATTAGACTAGATTCTACAACACATATAATAGTATAAACAGATTAGACTAGATTCTACAACACATATCATAGTAGGAGCAGATTAGACTAGATTCTACAACACATATAATAGTATAAACAGATTAGACTAGATTCTACAACACATATAATAGTAGGAGCAGATTAGACTAGATTCTACAACACATATAGTAGTATAAACAGATTAGACTAGATTCTACAACACATATCATAGTAGGAGCAGATTAGACTAGATTCTACAACACATATAATAGTAGGAGCAGATTAGACTAGATTCTACAACACATATAGTAGTATAAACAGATTAGACTAGATTCTACAACACATATCATAGTAGGAGCAGATTAGACTAGATTCTACAACACATATAGTAGTATAAACAGATTAGACTAGATTCTACAACACATATCATAGTAGGAGCAGATTAGACTAGATTCTACAACACATATAGTAGTATAAACAGATTAGACTAGATTCTACAACACATATCATAGTAGGAGCAGATTAGACTAGATTCTACAACACGTATAATAGTAGGAGCAGATTAGACTAGATTCTACAACACATATAATAGTAGGAGCAGATTAGACTAGATTCTACAACACATATAATAGTAGGAGCAGATTAGACTAGATTCTACAACAAATATAATAGTAGAAGCAGATTAGACTAGATTCTACAACACATATAGTAGTAGGAGCAGATTAGACTAGATTCTACAACACATATAATAGTATAAACAGGTTAGACTAGATTCTACAACATATATAGTAGTAGGAGCAGATTAGACTAGATTCTACAACACATATAATAGTATAAACAGGTTAGACTAGATTCTACAACACATATAGTAGTAGGAGCAGATTAGACTAGATTCTACAACACATATAATAGTATAAACAGGTTAGACTAGATTCTACAACACATATAATAGTAGGAGCAGATTAGACTAGATTCTACAACACGTATAATAGTAGGAGCAGATTAGACTAGATTCTACAACACATATAATAGTAGAAGCAGATTAGACTAGATTCTACAACACGTATAATAGTAGGAGCAGATTAGACTAGATTCTACAACACATATAGTAGTAGGAGCAGATTAGACTAGATTCTACAACACATATCATAGTAGAAGCAGATTAGACTAGATTCTACAACACATATAATAGTAGAAGCAGATTAGACTAGATTCTACAACACATATAGTAGTAGGAGCAGATTAGACTAGATTCTACAACACATATAATAGTAGGAGCAGATTAGACTAGATTCTACAACACATATAGTAGTAGGAGCAGATTAGACTAGATTCTACAACACATATAATAGTAGGAGCAGATTAGACTAGATTCTACAACACATATAATAGTAGAAGCAGATTAGACTAGATTCTACAACACATATAATAGTAGGAGCAGATTAGACTAGATTCTACAACACATATAATAGTAGGAGCAAATTAGACTAAAGTCTACAAAACATCAGCACGCATTTAACTGCTATTTCCAGGAATGATTATTTCCAGGAATTACTATTTCCAGGAATGACTATTTTCAAGAATGACTATTTCCAGGAATGACGTGACCACTGGGACTTCATGTTTTATTCAGACTAGAGGTTCTACGTCTCACTAAGTCTTATAACAGTCTAACCTCTACTGTCTTATAACCAACCCCTCCACCCTCAGAACCTTGCCTGACCATTCAGCCCTCTGGGAGACTAGAGCCTAACAGCTTTACTGCCTAGTGTTTAGCCTGTGAGAGGGATACAAATGTTAAAGACACTTTACATTTTTATTTTAGCTAGAAATCATGTTTTGTCATTGATTAGTGAGCAGGCGCCCTTGTTCTTTGGATGAAAATGGGTGGGACATGTTAAAACCAAATGAATCCACGGAGAAGCACTCATACGATAAAGCCTAACACAAATGACTCTTCAAATGTACGCACAGACCACCGTATTAGGCCGCGATTCAATCCGACTGCTCATTCTCCACAACAGTAAATGCTGTATATATCGGTTCAATAGGAAATGGCCTTTAAAAGACACATTTTCCACCATGTGTGATCTGATTGAATCCCACAAAATATTTTTTTTGTGTCTCTCTATTTGAATCAAATAAACATTTGAGCTAAGGCCACACATGACTTGTTTAGCATGAATACCTTCATACATGATTAGCATGTGTGATTTTTTTTAACCTGTACAGACTATTTCCTCTAACAAAGTCAAAACATTCAAATGGCGTGTAAAGTTAACCAGAGCCTTCTTTCTTACAGGCTACATCTGTGGCAAAGCCTGCTGGGAAAGGTCTGGACAGGGTCCCTCTGACAGAGGGCAAGGAGGTCTGGGTCTCTATCTCTCCCTCCTCTCGCTCTCCTCTCTCCCTCTCTCCTTCTCTTTCGCCCTCTCGCTCTCCTCTCTCCCTCTCTCTCTTTCTATCCTTCTCTCTCCTCGTCCTTCTCTCTCTGTCTCCCGTGCTTCTCTCTCTTTCTCCCTCATCACGTTTTTCTCCTTCTCTCCTTCCCCCCCTCTCTCTCTACCTCTCTCTCTCTCTCTCTCTCCCCCATTCTTCTCTCTCTCTCTCCCCATCACTCTCTCTCTCTCTACCTCTCTCTCTCTCCCCCATTCTTCTCTCTCTCTCTCTCTCTCCCCATTCTTCTCTCTCTCTCTACCTCTCTCTCTCTCTCCCATTCTTCTCTCTCTCTCTCCCCCATTCTTCTCTCTCTCTCTACCTCTCTCTCTTTCTCTACCTCTCTCTCTCTCTCTCCCATTCTTCTCTCTCTCTCTCTCTCCCCGTCTCTCTCTCTTTCTCTCTACCTCTCTCTCTCTCCCCCATTCTTCTCTCTCTCTCTACCTCTCTCTCTCTCTCTCTCCCATTCTTCTCTCTCTCTCTCTCCCCTTCACTCTCTCTTTCTCTCTTTCTCTCTACCTCACTCTCTCTCTCGTCCTTCACCTGTTCTGTTTCTATTCATAACAAAGTCTCAAAGATAAACATGCTCCATCATCTCTGAACATGCATGGGCAACATGACTGATATTTTCACCACTCGCTGAAATATGAGAATCACTTTACTATCTTAAACAACACTTTTCAGAGCAACAGCAACAACCTTATCGATCAATTGTTATCTAATTGTACACTTAGTGAGCCTTGGCCACTCCAAGACAAAGAAGCAGGCTCTCCACATACTGTAGGTATAATACTGGTAGTAGACTCTCCACATACTGTAGGTATAATACTGGTAGTAGACTCTCCACATACTGTAGGTATAATACTGGTAGTAGACTCTCCACATACTGTAGGTATAATACTGGTAGTAGACTCTCCACATACTGTAGGTATAATACTGGTAGTAGACTCTCCACATACTGTAGGTATAATACTGGTAGTAGACTCTCCACATACTGTAGGTATAATACTGGTAGTAGACTCTCCACATACTGTAGGTATAATACTGGTAGTAGACTCTCCACATACTGTAGGTATAATACTGGTAGTAGACTCTCCACATACTGTAGGTATAATAGTGGTAGTAGACTCTCCACATACTGTAGGTATAATACTGGTAGTAGACTCTCCACATACTGTAGGTATAATACTGGTAGTAGACTCTCCACATACTGTAGGTATAATACTGGTAGTAGACTCTCCACATACTGTAGGTATAATACTGGTAGTAGACTCTCCACATACTGTAGGTATAATACTGGTAGTAGACTCTCCACATACTGTAGGTATAATACTGGTAGTAGACTCTCCACATACTGTAGGTATAATACTGGTAGCCCAGATATAATATAAAAAGATTGGTCTGAACAGCAGGATCCATTCTCTAACCTGGATACTTTCAATTCATCAAGCTTTGTTCACTAAGTAGAACTCTTCTCACGGTATTATCAACAACTTAAACTAGTCCATCAAGTGTTTAACAATGTGATTTGACTCATGTTCCAAAACCTTTTCTCCAAATGTCAATCAGAAAACCAACCAAGACTAACATTCAAAGAGAAACATTTTCTATTCCATTTCCACACATTAGGCCTATACTTTATTCCCGAGTCATTACCAGAATATGAAATAGGATTGGTTTGAGGCTTTTCCTTCAGAAATACATCAACTCAACACGTTGAAAAGGAAATTAAAACCATAATACGCATAAAAACACTGAAACAAGGGCTCCATGTAAGCCCCAGTGAGTTGTCCCACCGTCTACTCTCGCCTCTAAATCGCCAGAGCACAACGCCTTTCCCTTCAACGGGGCACTTGGCTTTTATTTGATATGGATGTTTTAGTTTAGCAGAGGAAATTTGGTTACACTTTACATTAACTGGGTCCCGATGTGAGGGAGGGGAAGGATTAGTGAGCGGAGTACGATTTCAACGGGGACCAGGGAACGAACTCTTCAGGTAGGGCACATATTACAATTCAAACAGTATGGTGTGTGTGTGTGTGTTCGGTGTGTGTGTGTGTGTTCGGTGTGTGTGTGTTCGTTGTGTGTGTGTGTGTTCGGCGTGTGTGTGTGTGTGTTCGGCGTGTGTGTGTGTGTTCGGTGTGTGTATGTTCGGTGTGTGTGTGTGTGTGTTCAGCGTGTGTGTTCGGTGTGTGTGTGTGTTCGGCGTGTGTGTGTGTGTTCGGTGTGTGTATGTTCGGTGTGTGTGTGTGTGTGTGTTCAGTGTGTGTGTTCGACGTGGGGGTGGGGGGGCCTTCAACAGTGCAGGTTCATGGTGGGATCACAGCGATCCCTGAGGCGAGGAACACGGCTTGCTCAAACAATGCTGTATGTGCTGTGAACTCCTCATATAGGCCCTATAGTATGCTGTACACACACAGCACAGAGGGGCCCCTGAGAGGCAACCCTCAATCACTGTCAATCACCACCTCTCAGTCCCCGCACGGTGTGTGTGTGTGTGTGTGTGTGTGTGTGTGTGTGTGTGTGTGTGTGTGTGTGTGTGTGTGTGTGTGTGTGTGTGTGTGTACATTTCCAACAAGCATAGTGACACCTCCACCCCAGGGCTTCATCAGACAACACACTCACATCCACATTGAGGACAACAAGGTGTAAACTAACGCTGAGCTGTGGAGGGGCCCGGCATAATACACAGTCAACCACAGGGCCTTTCTACACTATTACAATACCTGGAGTCAGATCGGCCTTTATTTATAGAGGGGACTGTGATTGTGTGGACGGTGTCACTCACGGCAAATTGTACGAATCACCCTCTTTATAATCATGTTATTAGAGTTTGTTTTATAAAAGTAGACTATTCAAAAACAACAAAAAAATCTCATAAAAATACAAACATTTTTGTAATTTAGCAGACGCTCTTTTCCAGAGCAACTTGATATATTTATGCACTTTTTCCCCATACCTGTCCCCTGTGGGAATCGAACCCGCAACTACGGTGTTGCAAGCACCACACACAACAGAGCGACACAGGACCCTAACTAACCCAAAGTATAATATGTAAAACCATGAGGATTATAACACCACATCTTAATCTATACCTAGTTAAATAGACTCAAAACTGGAAAGTGGTTGAATTTACAGCTGGTCAAAAGCACACATATAGTGGTGTATACCTGTTGTATTCACTTAACTACACTGACTAAGTTAACTTAATTAGTTCACTTAGATGATTAAGTAAATGTTTCACTCTGTGTTACTGTGTTCATTATTTTATACCAATGTGTTGATCATGGTAGCTGATCTATGGTGACAGATTTGATGAATATCTTCATATATAATAATTAAATTAGGAATAAACACATTTTTAAGAAGTATACTTCCGTCTACTCTCCGTTTAGTGTTAGATGTATTTTTTATATATACCCACTATCAGGCTTCAAACACAAGGACATTCGCTAAGAAATAATTAGTCTGTCAATAACAATGACAACTTTTTTTCCAGTCGTACCTCCATCAGTCAGAACAGTTATATTCAGTAGGCCTAAATTCCAGCACACTCTCTTTCCCTCGCTTCTACTAGTCTTATAACGATTATTTTTTATTTTAAGTTAAGTGCCTCAAATAATTTGGGTCATGTTCTTTTTAATTTAGGCTATTTAATACGAGTTTTTATTTTATTTATGAAGATGGATTCAGCGGATATTATAATGTTGCACATGAATCATATTTAGTTAAACCACAAACTCAATAATAATAGTTATTAACATTGTCATCATCGTCATCGATAGTGAATAGTAATTGCAGAAGAGAGGCACCCAGGTAAATTTAGAGAGGGAATGTTTGATCGTTATAGGCTACAATAATAATAAAAAACTGGAAACTGACAAACGGAGAATGGTTCGCCATCATTTAAATTCAATGACAATCTAATCATAAGATTAAAACATATTTTTATACCGCAGGCACTTAACGTAAAGTGTGCCCAGTCAGCAGAACTCCTCTGAAACCTTCAATTGCTCGGCGGCGGTTAATCAAATAGCGACTGCTGGCCTGCAGAATGACGTAATGTTTCGGTTAGATTACTCTTCAAAATGAACAGTATTATAGGCTACCACAGTATCATAAACATGTATTGGTATTATGGATGGAATGACAGCTCCTCTTTAGCTACTTTTACCGTTGTCGAGGACGTGACCGTTTGTAAACTGCGTCCGCGTCCCGTCCCGCAGTCCAGTTTGACACACAGGACAACGTCTAGAAGTGGGATGCATCCAACCATGGGACAGTGGGACAATGTTGCAAAGCACTGCAAACTTCAGAATCATTAAAAATATTACTTTGTAAAGCTCTAGATTTTTTTTTATAAGTCGACACGCATAGCCCACGCTGTGTCAGTACTTGCTGTTGATAACCATTGCCAATTCATTCCTCCAAATATTATCTTTAGTAATTGCGCGCCATAGGCTACCCTGCACTGGCACATCACTGGATACTACACATAGCTAACCTACTCACACATCCAGTTTGTGGGGTAAATTACTATGGTAGCTAGAAGCTACGGCTCTGACAGCTCGCGAGCAGAGAGCAACACTTGACATCTCTGCTCAACTTCAAAAACATTCAACAGTCAGTCCACGCGCGTCCTGAGACTTCTAAATATTGTACCGAGATGGCAAGCCTGCCACTATACGAGTAAATAACGGACTTAAACACATTTCTGCACATAATACAATATGCACGAGACAACAGAAAATAATATTCAAAGAAATCTGTAGAGCGCCGCAGCATTCTGTTGATGCGATTCTCTGAGCAACTTGTCACATCAACTGAAGTGAAAAGAAATAACAATGCAGTTGAACAAAACGAAATTAACAATCCATAATTGCATGTTTATAATTTACTGTGGTGGAAAGCAATTATTTTAACTTACCAAACAAGTGTAGAAAATACGCAACAGACTCTCAGAAGGAACCACGTTGGACTGAGAAAAGATTACAATACGTTCTATTTAGAGAAGCATTACATCACCCCTCGGTGACGTCACGTGGGATTCCTGAACTTCTGAATCATCGTGGGCCGCTTGGAGGCGGGCTGTTGGGGCGAGCAAGGCAGAGTTTGCAAACTGCTGGACATAAGGTACGTATGGCACAAAACTGAGAGGGTACACCACTATCAACTTGCACCAATACTTATTGAAAGGCTACCTTATACAAATGGGTATTCACGTCTTGTTAGAAAAAAAACTGATCAGCCGGAATAGTGGCTGCTTTTAACATGGTAAATAAAGTTTACATTTGAAATTGATATTTAATGATTTAATATACAGTAGTATAGTAGACCGATAGCAATTTGATTCATCTCCACTTACCCAAGTTCACAAACGCAAGAAAGTTAGCCTTGAATAGCAGACTTGGACCTTGTTTTGGAGAGAGCTCAAGAGAGAAAGAGAGAGATAGATAGAGATAGAAAGAGAGAAGAGAGAGAAAGAAAGCTAGACAGAGGGAGAGAGTTTATTTCACTTTTGTTTATTATCTATTTCACTTGCTTTGGCAATGTTAACATATGTTTCCCATGCCAATAAAGCACTTGAATTGAATTGAATTGAGAGAGAGAATGTTCTCCTCTCTCCATCCTCTACCTCTTAATAATGAATAATCATGCTGCTGCCTTGAGTAAATAAATCATTGGAGGCATTATATCGACCTCTAAGTGTTGGATTTAAGAGATGCTGTTACACAGACAAAGAACAAGTGAGATATTTTTCCAGAAGTAATGCTAGGTAGGCTAGAGGTAATGTGATGCAGGGGAAATCAAGGACAGACAAAACATCATCCTGGTTCTACCATCAAATTAAACAACCATTTGTCTGTAGAACATCATCCTGGTTCTACCATCAAACTAAACAAACTAAACAACCATCTGTCTGTAGAACATCATCCTGGTTCTACCATTAAACTAAACAACCATCTGTCTGTAGAACATCATCCTGGTCCTACCATCAAACTAAACAAACTAAACAACCATCTGTCTGTAGAACATCATCCTGGTTCTACCATCAAACTAAACAACCATCTGTCTGTAGAACATCATCCTGGTTCTACCATCAAACTAAACAACCATCTGTCTGTAGAACATCATCCTGGTTCTACCATTAAACTAAACAACCATCTGTCTGTAGAACATCATCCTGGTTCTACCATCAAACTAAACAAACTAAACAACCATCTGTTTGTTGAACATCATCCTGGTTCTACCATTAAACTAAACAAACTAAACAACCATCTGTCTGTAGAACATCATCCTGGTTCTACCATCAAACTAAACAAACTAAACAACCATCTGTCTGTTGAACATCATCCTGGTTCTACCATCAAACTAAACAAACTAAACAACCATCTGTCTGTAGAACTCATACAGACTCTTTCTATCTATGGCACTTCTCCATGTTTATGTCAGGGGGTGGTTTATGCACACATGAAATGGATGACAGACAAGAGAGGTGCTTAGTGATGGATATGGACAAATGAATTGCCTGTCACTTGTACAATGATCATCCCTTCTCCCTAATTCTGTCACTGTCTTAGATACGGTCATGTTTCCAGACAGAGCAGTGTTGTGTTTCCTCTACTCTGGTGTTATTTATTTCAGTTGTTAATGTAGGAGCCAGGAGGATAGTTAAATCACGTCATGATCTTGAGTCTTATTCATGCAACTGTTTGCAGCTATCCTACATATCATCACTTCATCCTCTGAATTCCACTTAGCATTTTTTTTTAGAATGTGACATAGGCCTAAAGAGACATGAAATGTGATGACATGCAATATTGTCTTTAAAAAAGAGTCTACAGACAGCCCTCCCTAACAGTGTATCAAGAGTTATTATAATCATAATGTAATTTAATAGAAAGGCCATTAAACAATGTAACCACCACTACTACCACCACCAGGATCATTGAAATTTAAGCCTCAGTTCAAATTTACCCAAAAAATAAAACAGACATCTGGATGGTGAAAAATCATGCAGGTTGGAGGTTATTGTGACCTGCTGGTGGCGGCTTGTAGGCTGGGCTGGACTGGGGGGCTGGGCTGCTAGGCTGGGATGCTGGGCTGGACTGCTAGGCTGGGGGGCTGGGGGGCTGGGCTGGACTGCTATGCTGGGGGGCTGGGCTGGGGGGCTGGGATGCTGGGCTGGACTGCTAGGCTGGGGAGCTAGGGGGCTTGGAGGCTGGGCTGGGAAGCTGTGGGCTGGGAGCCTGGGGGGCTGGGCTGGGGGCTGGGAGGCTGGGCTGGGGATCTGGGAGGCTGGGCTGGGGAGCTGGGAGACTGGGCTGGGAGGCTGGGCTGGGGAGCTGGGAGACTGGGCTGGGTTGTTGGCTGGGCTGGCTGGGTGTGATGTCTTCCCTCCTCCCCTCTCCTCCTCTCCTCTGTCCCAGCCTGGGGATTAATGACTTTCTCCTCTCCTCAAAGAGAGAGAGATGTCTACCGCTGCACCGTGTCGTCCAAGATGGCCCAGCCAGACACAGGCAGCAGCATTAAGAGGTCTCTGTCACAGAAACAATAACGGCGACTGAAACGCCTCCATAACTCAGGAACCTCTCCCGCCTGGCTCCTTTAAGAAGAGCTTTAATCAACGTTTATGACACCCCTTTGTCCTTTATTGCCTATATATTTCCAGAACAATCCAAACATCATATCCCCGGAGAACGGGACTATTAACGGTAAAAGAGGCATACAGTGAGGGGTCGTTGACCTCCACTAAAGGAGATTTGATCTATATTGTACAGGACGTGGTTTTATCCTTCGTCCTCCTCCTCCTCCTGAATGTGTGCTTTGCTTTCCACAGTGCTTTTGAATGGGATCACCTTGGAAAGGTTTCTTAGTGCACACCCCTATGAAGACAGTGGTGTACTGTACTGTTTAATACCTGGGCAGGGCTGTGGATGGCTTCTCTGTTTGATCTTGTTGATGGAATGTTACAGTGTCAGGGTGTTTACTTCTTACCATACCTTGGGAAATGATGGCTGGTTTGTGCCTGCAGGGCTGGAAACATTGGCGTTAGGCTTTATGTAATACTGTAATGCACTACATAGCCTTTCCTCTGTACAGTCCCTCAATATGGCAAAGGCTACGTCCCAATGGCACCATATTCTCTTTAAAGTGCAATAATTTTGACCAGAGCCCAGGTCAAATGTAGCACACGACATAGAGAAAGGGGGCCATTTGGGACGGAGACAATGCCTGTCTTAGGCAGAGCCAGGCATTTACCTGTTACTGTAATACTACAAAGGCCTACGTAATATATTTAATGCATCATCTGTAGCTACGTTGATGTTGACTAATGTCTCGGTGCGCTGCAAAGGTACAAAGCGAGGGAATTCATGAGTTTTTATGTCCCGACAATAGAAGGTTATGATATGAGAATGTCATGTTTATAATATACAGTAGTATTAGGAAGACATTGAAGATTTAGGATATAGCAGCAATGTTTTGTTTGTTGATGAAAAGTTGAGGCTTGTACAGAACCATACAACCTTAATGTGTAGAGTAATGATATCCAGGTACGCACATAATGATGTCATTAGCAAGTAACCAACTGTTTGTTTTCGCTTGCTCTTTCAAGAGATTCAATTTCATGTGAGGACATATTGTAATTGCTCGCTGCGTTGAAAATGCAATATTTGAACTTGGTCTGTAAACTCTGAGCTGCCCTTCCAGCACTGATAACTACGCCAGATTACACTTGATAAATAAACACAACGTATGGATTTGGAATTTAAACAAATACTGGGTTCCCAGGAGGCCTTCTGCTCTGTTAAATCTGTGTGTCTGATACTTTCCTCCTAATGCTTATTTTGAGGGACTTTGTGACATCAGAAGCTTCTCTGTCTAGCCAAGATATATGGTTTTGCATGAACAGGCCAGGTCAGCCTTGTAAAATAAGTCTTCTCACCTCAATGGGACTTCCTGAATAAATAAAGATTGAACACAAAATAAAATAAACATGATTTCAACAGTCATAGAGCAGTTATGGACCAGAACCATGGGAGAGTGATTCAGTAGATACATCCATACGGATATCTGTGGAAGTTCTGATTCCCAATCAAATACTGACAGTAGTCTGTCTACCCCACAATACCACATAGTATAGAACTAGTGTGTAGGTTGGTTTGCCAGAGGTTCAATGTCTTCACTAAATCTCTGATGCAGAAAATCACACATAACTGCTATGACCTCATCCGCTTTTATGAGCTGTAATGAATTGCACAGTAGTGAATGATGTCTGATTAGTAGCAGCTTTACTCATCAAGAACGACCATGGATAAATAGCCGTGGAGACTGGAGAGGCAACAGTGGCAGCATTTCATATGAAAGCCTTTGACTCTCTCTCTCAAACAGTACAGGGAGATGACTGTGATGTCATTATGCCATGATGCTTTCACTGTAAAGATCCCACACTACTCAGCCCAGCAGCCCTGGATTGTGTCCCAAATGACACCCTATTCCCTATATGGGGTTCTGGTCAAAAGTAGTGCACTATGTAGGGAAGGGGCCTGGTTAAAAGTAGTGCACTATATAGGGAATAGGGTGTCATTGCAACCCTGGAAAAAACAGGTTTACCAGCAGCAAGCGCGATGCTGCCGGTTCTGATGCTGCCTGGGCTGGGCCGGTGAGGAGGACCCAGTCCATTACACCACCACCGGGCACACAACCAGGGCCAAGTCACGTGCCAAAGAACGTGAAAGGAAAAAGTAAGGAGAGAAGGAGAGGTACTGTAGCTTAGGTAGGACTGGATGGAAGAGTTTTACTTACTTAATGAACCCTTTTCTTTCCTATGTGGAACATAAGGCTTCCATTAGAGAGCACTACTGCTGCCGATCTCCTGCCTTTTTGGTGATAGGTTTCTATGACAGACCACAGTCCTTCTTCACCTCCTACGTACGGTTCTGGATGGAAGGGTGGAGGAGGGGAAGGTACAGCATGGTTTGTTTATTTTTCATGTTTGAACTGACGTGAGAGAGAGCCCATCAGATGTGACAGGGCCTCAGGCCTGCAATCTGAGGTAGACTTCAGATGCCCCTTTTTTCCCTGTGGATCGCTGTGTGCACTCATGGTCAAAGTTATGAACTGTGTCTGTATAACTTTCTGTTGACAACAATGTATTTTCTTTCTGAAAACAATAAATATGAAAACAATAACTGCTGATCAGGCCTTATGTAGGGGATGCCAGTTTCATAATAATCCTTAATGTATTTAGTCAGTCCTGTAGGAAGCTTTCGCTAGGTAAGGACCCAATGTCTCTTTTACTAGTTGTTTTAGTTTTCTGTCACACACTCCCACCCTGTGGTCATTACCAAGAACTGTACAAGAAAGAAGTGAATGAAACATATTTGAATCTCTCTTAGATGTCTGTCAAACACACACTTATACACACAGTGAAAAACAAAACTATAGCATGAAAGAAAGAGAAAGTTAGCCACTACATGTAAACATAAACAACAATATTGTAGAAATATGAATACATAACTGAAAGACTAACCTCAATAGAGGCCAGGTTCAATACTGCTTGGACCCATGGGTGTCCAAACATGGGGGTCCAAACACAAACTGCAAACAAAAATACATTACTGCAGTGGCATAACTTTCTAAGCAATAAATAGTATTTTTGTTTGAATAAACAAACAGTGATAATCAAAACAAACAGATACATTAGTGTCAAATTTACCAGGCTTCAAACATTTCTTCAAAAAAGCATTGGCACTCATCAAAATGGTTCTCATAGCAACGATCACACACAGCCACTACACATTTGTCTACTGGACAGTTTTACCTCGAGATCCTAGTAAATTGTTCTAATTCCAAATTCTATGGAACAGACCATCTTTGGTCATCATCATTTTCACATGCTCAAGGGACTTGGAGGGAGGCACTTTGACGTCAGCAAATAAGCACATAAAGATACTTTTAATCATGTGTCTCATACATTGATGATGACCATAATGTGGTCTTGACACAAAAAAGAAAACAGAAATGGGATATTGTGTTCATTAGCCAGGAGAGATATTATGATGTAATTAAAGACACACTGAGTATACCAAACATCTCAGAACATCCTTAATTTGTCGGGGCATGGACTCTACAAGGTGTCCAAAGCATTCCACAGGGATGTTGGCCCATGTTGACTCCAATGCTTCAAACAGCTGTATCAAGTTGGCTGGATGTCCTTTAGGTGGTGGAATATTCTTGATTCACACTGGAAACTGTTGATTGTGAAAAACCCAGCAGCGTTACAGTTCTTGCCACAAACCGGTGCACCTGACACCTACCACCCCATACCCCGTTCAAAGGAAGGCACTTACATGTTTTTGTCTTGCCCATTCAACCTCTGAATTGTCTCAAGGTATAAAAATCATTATTTAACCTGTCTCCTCCCCTTCATCTACACTGATTGAAGTGGATTTAACAAATAACATCACACCTGGTCCGTCTGTGATGGAAAGAGCTGATGTTCTTAATGTTTGTATATTCAAGATGAAGAAAATGCAATGACAAACAAATAAAACAACTGAACACATACTGTCATTTATTTTGGATCAGTTATTTACTGTGGCCAAAGTATAAAATAACTGCTTGAATTAATTGGCTAACTTAGTCTACAATGTTTCCATAAAATACATATAAATTACTGGTATAATGCAACTTTCTATTTCTTCAAATGTATCCGTTTGATAGCTACATTCCTCACACGCTCACAAAAAATATAGATATTTTAGATATTTAAAAATGTCGTTTAGGATGGAATAAAGTTTAAACGTCGTTTGTGTTTTAGGTTTGGAAAGTGACGAAATCATCGCCTTCCACGCGCCCCTTTAAATGAGATCTGCGCGTGCCTCCAGTTGAACTCAGCCGTTGAATTTCAACTCAAAAACCGTTGGCTGTCTTTTTCACCTCCAAGTACCGTGCTATTAGCTAACGTAAGCAAATAATTCACAATTAGCTAGATATTAATTCGCGTAATATATTAGGGAAATATATTTCGTTTTCTTGTAAATGTGGCCAGTCTCCGACCGCAACATTTATTTTTCTAGTAACGTTAGCTAACGTTGCCAGCATAGCAGTAACAGTAACGTTAGCTAGCTAAAATTAGCTAGATGTTTGCTGTTTTGACGAAATTTCAGTTTGCTAACTAAGGTTTTATGAAGAAAAAATTGCCAAAGCCCCATGCTTGCTACTTTACTAAATGTCAATAGCGTATTGTTGTCAATTAGCTACTATAGCTAGCTAACATTAACGTTACCATTTCGTTTTCAGGATGGAGAGAGGATTCAACTTCAAGCTGTTGGTGCCTCCTAGAGTCAACCCAATCCCAGGACAGGTTTCTACCGTCAAACCACAAGAAATAGTGGAGGATGGGGGATGTTTCATGCAAACTTTGCAGCAGGTACCTCAGCTTTATGTTTTGTTTGAATTAAAATTGTTTGGTATTTTGTCAATATGAATGACTTTACACTGATGTGCTACTTCAATTCTTAGGGTTATAATAAATGTTTGGACAAAGAATCAAACATACCGTTTCCCTCTATGAATATGGTTGTGCCAACAAAACCCACCAGATCAGGTATTTTATTACCATATGCATTATAATTGTACAAATTCATATGGAACTTTAATTTCAGAAATCCCTTTTTTTTTTACATTTAGGGCTGGTTTGTCAAACCCAGATACTCCATTGAAGGTGTTTTTAGTCCAGGAAATAGGGATAGGCTAAACCGGTCCCTACAGTTTTGTGCAAAATGTATATATTCTGAATCATGAGTTGCACATGCATCTCGAGTTAGAATTATTTTCTCATAGATTTTCTCTCCCCCAAAAGATGTATTCAAGATGAAAGTTGTGCCACCAATGGAAAATGAAGAAGTAAGTAAACTTAGTTTGGTGTGAACACAGATGAAAACATAATAGTATGTGATGTGACTTGGAGCTGGTGGGACGTGGGGGAATAAAACTGCTATAGAGAGCAGATGGGGATGTTTGCTTTGCCCCTTGATTCCTGAAGTTTCCCTATACATTCACCTGTTTATATTACACCAATGAGTATCAACAAGAGTGGGTCTTTAGAAAACAACTTGGGATGTTCCAAACATTAATTTCTGAAAAGCCGTGGTCACATCAACTTTAGCACGCCACAATATTAGAGGTTGACCGAGTATGATTTTTCAACGCCAATACCGATTATTGGAGGACCAAAAAAGCTGATACCGATTAATAGGTTGATTTTTAAAATGTATTTGTAATAATGACAATTACAACAATACTGAATGAACACTTTTTAAAACTTAATATAATACATCAATAATATCAATTTAGCCTCAAATAAATAATGAAACATGTTAAATTTGGTTTAAATAATGCAAAAACAAAGTGTTGGAGAAGAAAGTAAAAGTGCAATATGTGCCATGTACGAAAGCTAACGTTTAAGTTCCTTGCTCAGAACATGAGAACATGAAAGCTGGTTGTTCCTTCTAACATGAGTCTTCAATATTCCCAGGTAAGAAGTTTTAGGTTGTAGTTATTATAGGAATTATAGGACTATTTCTCTATACCATTTTGTATTTTATATATTTTTGGATGTTCTTATAGGCACTTTAGAATTGCCAGTGTAACAGTATAGCTTCCGTACCTCTCCTCGCTCCTACCTGGGCTCAAACCAGGAACACAACGACAACAGCCACCCTCGAAGCAGTGTTACTCATGCAGAGCAAGGGGAACAACTACTCCCAAGTCTCAGAGCGAGTGACGTTTGAAACGCTATTAGCGCTAACCATTTCACATCACATCGTTACACCAGCCTAATCTCGGGAGTTGATAGGCTTGAAGTCATAAACAGCAGAGCTGCTGGAAAAACGCACAAAAGTGCTGTTTGAATGAATGCTTATGAGCCTGTTGGTGCCTACCATCACTCAGTCAGACTGCTCTATCAAATCATAGACTTAATTATAATATATTAACACACAGAAATACGAGCCGTAGGTCATTAATATGGTCAAATCTGGAAACTATCTGTTACGTTCTGACCTTTATTTCCTTTGTTTTGTCTTTATTTAGTATGATCAGGGCGTGAGTTGGGGTGGGCAGTCTATGTTTGGTTTCTGTTTCGGCCTAGTATGGTTCTCAATCAGAGGCAGGTGTCGTTAGTTGTCTCTGATTGAGAATCATACTTAGGTAGCCTGGGTTTCACTGTTGGTTTGTGGGTGTTTGTTTCCGTGTCAGTGTTTGTCGCCACACGGTACCGTTTCAGGTTTTGTTTCTTCACGCTTTCTTTGATTAAAGTTAGGGACACCTACCACGCTGCATCTTGGTCCGATCCTTACTCCTCTTCAGACGAAGAGGAAATATGCCGTTACACTATCATCTCGAAAACAAGACGTTTATTCTTTCAGTGAAATATGGAACCGCTCCGTATTTTATCTAACGGGTGGCATCCATCAGTCTAAATATTCCTGTTACATTGCACAACCTTCAATATTATGTCATAATTACGTAAAATTCTGGCAAATTAGTTCACAAAGAGCCAGGCAGCCCAAACTGTTGCATATACCCTGACTCTGCGTGCAATGAACGCAAGAGAAGTGACACAATTTCACCTGGTTAATATTGCCTGCTAACCTGGATTTATTTTAGCTAAATATGGAGGTTTAAAAATATAAACTTCTGTGTATTGATTTTAAGAAAGGCATTGGTGTTTATGGTTAGGTACACGTTGGAGCAATGACAGTCCTTTTTCGCGAATGTGCACTGTATCGATTATATGCAATGCAGGATATGCTAGATGAACTAGTAATATCATCAACCATGTGTAGTTATAACTAGTGATTATGATTGATAAAGTATAATGCTAGCTAGCAACTTACCTTGGCTTCTTACTGCATTCGCGTAACAGGCGGGCTCCTCGTGAGGCAGGTGGTTAGAGTGTTGGACTAGTTAACCGTAAGGTCGCAAGATTGAATCCCTGAGCTGACAAGGTAAAAATCTGTCGTTCTGCCCCTGAACAAGGCAGTTAAACCATTGTTCCTAGGCCGTCATTGAAAATAAGAATGTGTTCTTAACTGACTTGCCTAGTTAAATAAAGATTGAATAAAGGTGTAAAAAAAAAAAAATCTGCCAAATCAGCGTCCAAAATGACAAATTTCCGATTGTTATGAAAACTTGAAATTGGCCCTAATTAATCGGCCATTCCGATTAATCGGTCGACCTCTACACAATATACAGTGCATTCGGAAAGCATTCAGACCCCTTCCACTTTTCCACATTTTGTTACGTTACAGCCTTTTTTATTTTTGTATTTTTTATTTCACCTTTAACCAGGTAGGCTAGTTGAGAACAAGTTCTCATTTGCAACTGCGCCCTGGCCAAGATAAAGCATAGCAGTGTGAACAGACAACACAGAGTTACACATGGAGTAAACAATTAACAAGTCAATAACACAGTAGAAAAAAGTCTATAAGTCTATATACATTGTGTGCAAAAGGCATGAGGAGGTAGGCAAATAATTACAATTTTGCAGATTAACACTGAAGTGATAAATAAATGATCAGATGGTCATGTACAGATATTGGTGTGCAAAAGAGCAGAAAAGTAAATAAATAAAACAGTATGGGGATGAGGTAGGTAAAAATGGGTGGGCTATTTACCGATAGACTATGTACAGCTGCAGCGATGTATTAAATAACGTTTTCCTCATCAATCTCCACACAATACCGCAAAATGACAAAGCGAAAACAGGTTTTTATATTTTTTTGCAAATTTATTAAGAATTCAAAACTGAAATACCTTATTTACATAAGTATTAAGAACCTTTGCTATGAGACTCGAAATTGAGATCAGGTGCATCCTGTTTACATTGATCATCCTTGAGATGTTTCTACAACTTGATTGGACTCCAGATGTGGTAAATTCAATTGATTGGACATGATTTTGAAAGGCACACACCTGTCTATATAAGGTCCCACAGTTGACAGTGCATGTCAGAACAAAAACCATACCATGAGGTCAAAGGAATTGTCCATAGAGCTCCGAGACAGGATTGTGTCGAGGCACAGATCTGGGGAAGGGACCAAAACCTATCTGCAGCATTGAAGGTCCCCAAGAACACAGTGGCCTCCATCATTCTTAAATGGAAGACATTTGGAACAACCAAGACTCTTCCCAGAGCTGGGCGCCCGACCAAACTGAGCAATCGGGGGAGAAGGGCATTGATCAGGGAGGTGACCAAGAACCCGATGGTCACTCTGACAGAGCTCTAGAGTTCCTCTGTGTTGATAGGAGAACCTTCCAGAAGGACAACCATCTCTGCAGCACTCCACCGATCAGGCCTTTATGGTAGAGTGGCCAGACGGAAGTCACTCCTCAGTAAAAGGCACATGATGGCCCACTTGGAGTTTTCCAAAATGCGCCTGAAGAACTTTCAGACCTTGAGAAACAAGATTATCTGGTCTGATGAAGCCAAGATTAAATGTTTTGGCCTCAATGCCAAGCGTCACGTCTGGAGGGAACCTGGCACCATCCCTACGGTGAAGCATGGTGGTTGCAGCATCATGCTGTGGCAATGTTTTTCAGGGGCAGGGACTGGGAGACTAGTCAGGATCAAGGGAAAGATGAACAGAGCAATGTACAGAGAGATCCATGATGAAAACCTGCTCCAGAGCGCTCAGGACCTCAGACTGGGGCGAAGGTTCACCTTCCAACAGGACAATAACCCTAAACACACGGCCAAGACAACTCATGAGTGGCTTTGGGACAAGTCTCTGAATGTCCTTGAGTGGCCCAGCCAGAGCGCGGACTTGAACCCATTCAAACATTTCTGGAGAGACCTGAAAATACCTGTGCAGCGACGCTCCCCATCCAACCTGACCAATCTTGAGATTATCTGCAGAGAAGAATTGGAGGAACTCCCCAAATACAGGTGTGCCAAGCTTGTAGAGTCATACCCACGAAGACGCTAAGCAGTAATCGTTGCCAAAGATGCTTCAACAAAGTAAAGGGTCTGAATACTTATGTACAGATTTGCATTTTTAATACATTTGCAAACATTTCTACAAACCTGTTTTTGCTTTGTCATAATGGGGTATCGTGTGTAGATAGATGAGGGAATAAGAATAAAAATACATTTTAGAATAAGGCTGTAAGGTAACAAAATGTGGAAAAAGCCAAGGGGTCTGAATACTTTCTGAATGCACTGGAAGCCTAGATCAGAGGTATTCGAAGTCAGAGTCATGGGGGAATTGGAGTAGGGTCCCCCCAATTAAAATAATAATAATAATTTTGGGAGGAACAAAAAATGAGTACAAATTATTGTATGGGACAACATACAAACATTTTTTGGGAAAGATACATTGATAAGAAATATGAACATTTAATGAATTTAAGGTTGTTTGTTGATGTAAACATTGAAATTGACTGATTTTAAGGTTGTGTCATCAGATTTGGGGAGGGATGGGATCACCAGAAATTCTGGCTAAAGATATGGGGTCCCTTCTGAAAGAGTTTGCGTACCACTGGCCTAGATAGATAACACATTGTACAACTCACCAGCAAGCCAATATTAGTTGAGTGTTGATCTCTGGTGGACAGACTACAGAAACATAAATGGTACCGTAGGTCTGTCATGATACAACTGGTTGCGGGAGATGGTGAGCAGCATTATTTCCGGTCCTTGGGTTTTTTGTCACCGGTTATTTGGAAAAATCAAGATTTGGTGTGGTGTGTCGAATTTCGGAAGGGGAGGGGACATTTGACCCATAGACTTACCCGTAACTTGCAAAGAGAGAGGGTAGAGCTCCTCGTTCTCTCAACACTTCTTTACCCAGAACTTAATCGAGCATCTGATCAATTACGCAAGACTTTAGTTCTGGGTTAACCGAGATTAGTCGCATGTGAGCAAATTAGCCTTTATCTCAATTTAGCCTTTATCTCAATTCTCAGGAGCATTAGTTTTACATAATAGGCTGTGATTCAGAGGAGACTGGAGGAAATAGCTATAGGAGGACGGGCTCATTGTAAAGACTGGAATGGAATAAATGGAACGTATCAAACATATGGAAACCACATGTTTGACGCTGTTCCATTGATTTCATTCCAGCCATTACAATGAGCCTGTCCTCCTATAGCTTATCCCACCAGCCTCCGCTGATGTGATTATGCATAGATTATGCTGTAGAGTTCTGACATGTGTTTTCTAAATCTTCTTAGACCAATTGCAAACCCAGTCAGCTGTATTCAAAACTGTTTGAAGAAGTTCAGAAAGTAAAGTATTGGAAAGTCAAAGTGGACTCAGAGGCAGTGCAAAAAGACAGGAAGCTGCAAGAAAACAAAAGAACAATTGAAACCCAACGTAAAGCCATTCAGGAATTGCAGGTATGTACCTGTAAATGTACAAATGTGCCTATTGAAAAGACAGAGTAAAAATGCTAAAGTCCTTTAAAAAAAAAAGTATTATTATTATATATCCTATTTTTCCTTTTCTTTATGTTTTAGTTCGGAAATGAAAGCCTCAGCATAAAACTAGAGGATCAGATCAGTGAGAATGATGATCTGCAGAACAAGTATGTATTTGATTATAACATGATACTGTCACTATAGATTGTATCATCATTCTGTTTTTTTCTGTAATGTTTATTTTTCCAACAGAAACAATGCAACACGGAACCTATGTAATATACTAAAGGATACGTTTGAAAGATCAGCTGAGAAAATCCATCTATGTGAGTAAAACATGCCGACTACTCAGCCTAAGTGTACATACTAGTTGCCTGAATGCGAAATGATGACATTTTGTGGTCTACGTTGTCCTCAAACCAACCTATGTTCTCTTAGTTGAATCTGAAAGAGAGGAAACCCATCACTTGTTCATGGAAAACAGTGAAACTATTCAGGTAAACGTTATAATTTTCTGTTCTTTTGATTAAAATAACATAATTGATTTGTTATCTTCATTAATACACCATGTATGGCGTCAGTTATATGATGCTAGTGAAGAAGAATATTTGTTAAAACATTTTTATTCATTGTTATAGAGGATGAATGCTGCCTTTGAAAGCCTACGTATTCAAGCAGAAACTGACCGCCTTGAAATGCTGAAAGGTATATATACTTGAAATATATCATCATCAATGCACTTGTATTGTGTTGTTGTGAACATAACACTCGGCACTTTACACAGTATATAAAAAGAGAACAATAACGCCAATGATGTGAATATTTTACAGTTAAAGAGGATTTGGAAGAATTTGCCGTTTTAAAGGAGAAGTTTGAGAAAGAATTCAGTATGAAAGAAGAAGAGGTTGGTCTGACTGAACATGAGTAGAGTAATGGACACCCTCTGAGTGGTTTTTAAAACACATTTTCGGTAACCTATTGTTGTCACAAACAATATGAACAGTATTTGGCGTTGTGTATGTAGACTATATGGAAACTGAAAATGTCTCTTACAGGTTGTGATACTTCAGATGAAAATGAAGGACAAAGAAAAAGAACTTCAGGCAATCCTGCTCAACCTCCATGAAACCCGAGAGAGTTGCAAACGGTTACAACAGGCAGCACGTAAGATGGGCACTTTTTGTTCATTGATTAGGCCTAGGTCTTAAGCCCTATTTGGACAGGACTAGTATTACTAGAGACGTTGATTATGTAATTACCCCAGCATGTGCATTATTCCAGAGGATGATTTGCGTAGGATGTTTTTCCAAACAGCCTCCTATAATTCTTTTTTTTTCTTCATTCAAGGTGTGAAAATATTTAAAGGTCATGTCAAGATAGTAGGCTACATTGATAACTTGTGCTTGGCTGCCAACATGTGTAGGTGCCCTCATAATATTTAAATTGAGGAAGTGTGATCAAAATCATTATTTTAGAGATCCACGGTAAAAGTTCCTCCTAATAAAAATGCCCCGCATCCTGCTGATATGAGTTGCTGAACAGTAGACCTATTTGCACTTGAGATGCGTTTATGGATGAGAAAGTGAACTTGCCTTGTCCAACAAAGTTAACCTCAGTGGATCGGGGATGCTTTGTGTTCTATTGATCTACTGCCTACTACATCAACAGCCAGGGTTTCTTTAAAGAGACAATCAGCAGTTGAAACACTAACAATGCCTTCTCCCGCCCCTGTTTTGGTAAAAAAGCTTAGGGATGGGGTTGACCACTCTCAAATCCATAGACAGAACAATGGATGCTTAGTCTGGGCATCCATGATATCAACATTATAGTTGTAATCATGTTTTTAGGCTATGTAGTGTTTGTTTACATTTACATTCTTTACAAACAAAGTAAAACAAGCTTATATTTTTGTTTTTGATGTGGTACGACAGTAGAACTAAGCTCATGAGTCATTTATAAATTATATTCTTCAAGAATCAATGGCTACATATCAATAATTCACAAATCTCAAAATGGATGTAGCAAATGCAGATTGCCCCTTTTTAATAAGCTTATAACTGCAATACTTTTTTATTGCGTATTTAGGCTTAATTAAACTGATGCATTTGACAATGTTCAACTTCAGTTCACTGGCACAAAAGGTATAAACAAAAGTATTCACTTTGAAAGTTGATAAAGGCAGTTATATGAAATATACACTGTACAAAAGTATGTGGGCAACTTTACCCTCCCTCCCCCGTTCACAAAGCGAGGTCCATACAGAAATGGTTTGTTGAGATCGATGTGGAAGAACTTGACTGGCCTGCACAGAGCCTTGACTTCAACCCCATTGAGCAACTTTGGGATGCATTGGAACGCCGAATGCGAGCCAGGCCTAATTGCCCAACCTCACTTACTCTTGTGGCTGAATGGAAGCAAGTCCCTGCAGCAATGTTCCAACCACTAGTAGAAAGCCTTCCCAGAAAAGTAGAGGCTTTTATAGCAGCAAAGGGTGGGATCAGCTACATATTAATGCCCATGATTTTGGAATGTGGTGTTTGACGTGCAGGTGTCCACATATTTGATGTGCAGCACTTTGTTTTAAGCTTCAATTGATCAAATCAGTTCTATGTTTTCTTGCTCAAACTGCAAGCAATACCTGTCAAACTCTAATGTCACGGAAAACACAGTGATGTCGATAAGAACAAGAGTCGTAATATCAGAGGACCTTGGTTATTCTGGCTGGAATTGTTACTCTCCTGCCATGGCAGATTCAGGACTAAAATTACAGATGTGGTGTTTTGTTCTTGTACACAATTACATTACGCTCAGTAAAATGAATTCCATTCGAATAGGTCTTGGTGAACTTTTAAATCCATTTCATGCATTTTACTGGAAGTGAAACTTCCTTACTCCTGTATAATATCATATTTTACGACAAGAACATAACATCTTATTTCCTTTGACAGAACAACACCAGGAAGCCCTTCAACGTTCCAAACAAGAACAAGAATCTCTGTTAGAAAGTCTGCAAAATGCAGAACAGCTCAATGAAGAATGTGAGGTTAGTATGTTGTTTTGTACTCCAATATGCTATTAAAAAGTATATTTAAAACGCAAGTTATGCAGTTCATCATGTATAATCCAAGGAGGCATATGTTTGTCATTTTACATTCTAAGTTGTTATATATCTTCATGTGGCTGTGGACAGTACATAATGGGACAATGGAAAATGTGCATTGTTACTTTAAATCTCTATAGGAAAGTAGAAAAGCTATTGCTACAGCATTAGAGAGCAACAAAGAGGAGAATGCAAAGGTTATTGCCAAGAAAGACTCAAGCTTGGAAGAGCTCAACAAAATAAAAGATCAACAAGCAGACAAGCTTGTACAGATTCAGGCCACAGCCCAGGAATTTCAGACATCATTAACAGTTGAGATACAGAGGTGGGAAATTAATAGAGGTACTATTTTGTCCCCTGTTTGGTGAACCCCAAAATGGTAATCAAGATTCTTATATTACTTTGAATGTTAACTTGTTTCTCAGGGCAAAAGAACTTGAACTGAAGCTTACGGCAGTCACAGAGGAACTTGACAGGAAAAACCTTGAATTAGGTAAAGTATTGCTCGGCTTCGCCTCGTACTTGCGACTGTGCTAAAAAAAAAGTGTATCACACACCCTTTCGTGTTACAATTGCATTATTTTTTCGAACATTGACATTTGTTTTTAGCTTGTATGCAACCAGAGATTTAATATAAGTTTTGTTTTCTAGGAGAGATCAAAGAACAGAAAGAAAAGAAAGACAGACAGCTACAAATCCTTGAAGATGAATTGGTAAAGATTATATGTCCCCTATGTTTTGTGAACTCAAATTGGCACTTCCCTCATAACTGTCATGTCTAGTCCATGGTGAGGTTAATGAAAGAGCAATTATTTTACTCTTACCTTTTAGGATGTCAAAAATAAATCCATACAGTCACTAGAGGAAACAATTAAAGTTGTGGAGGCCAGAACATCAGAACTCACCACAGAGCTTGAGGGGAAACATGCTGAAATTCACCAAGTTAAGGTGAGATGATGTTTAGATGATTGTTGTGTAGATACATTTATAGTGCTACTTATTCAGAAGGATATTGTTTGCATAAATCTTATTATCTTTTAATATTGGAATATGTTGTACCCTTCTAGAATAAAGTGGAAACCATGTCTGTTGAAAACATTTTACTGGAAAAGGCTCTTGGAAATGCTGAAACGATGCAAAACGACTTGAAAGAAAAAGCCAATATGACTGAGGTTTCATTCTATTAATTATATTTTCCTTGCACAATATTGGCAATGCATATTTGTGTTTACATGTTTTGTTTGACACCTGTATGTACATAGATGAGTCCAGGAAAGAAATTGTTAATATGTTGTATCCCACAGAGGAAAATAAAAGAGATTGAGGGGCAGTTATCTGCTGCAATGAGAAGAGATGAAAAATCCATCAAGGAGAAAGAGAATCTAAAGACAGACATTGTACAGCATGAGTGAGTCCTTGGATGTTCAAGTATAAAGTATTCAATAACCTGAGGGATAGTTTTCCTCCATGTCTCTGTAAATGCTGAATGTGAATTATTCTCCAGGGTGAAGTATAAGGAGCTATTAGCAAGTTTCAATCAGCTGCAGCTTGAGAAGAAGACTATTCTGGAGCAGATTCAGAATGAATCCTCAGAGGCAAACATTCTGGTAGCACAACTTAAGGTCTGTATGAATTGAACATGTGATGCTGTCTGTATAGAATAATGGAGCAGTTTGCTGATAATTCATTCTTGTGTTGTAATGGGAATATTCTTGTCATTCAGGAGAGTGAGGCAAAAGAGATGAAGATGAAGAAGGAAATTGAAAGACTCCAAGAAGAAAACCACCAATTACGGTCAGTTAGAGTTAATTGTTTATAAATCTTTAGTAATGATAGTCATTATACAATGCTGCATGCAGCAACATTCGTTTTTTTTCTTCAAAATCATTCACCTTTTTCCTGTAGAGAGGAATTGAAATCCTTAAATGCCAAAGTTGAAGAGCAAGGCCAAGACACTGAGAATCTGCAGAAGAAACTTGAAGAAAGTGTAAGCAAATCAACTGTCTATGAGGTTGGAATAATATTGTGAAAATTATGATAATGCCCCTTTAGTGTAAAAGCAGTTTGAAATGACCACCTGAAATTTCTGCATGTTTTGGTGGAATGGAGTTTTGGCCTGCCTGATGTCATCACCATGTGGTAAATTAGTTATTAGACCAATAAGAAAGAGTGTTCCAAACCTCTCTGCCAATAACAATAATAGTTTTCAGTTTCCCCCTCCCTACTCAAACCACTCCCAGATAGTCCTAGCAAAATTCTTGCTTGAGAAATTGCTATTTGCTAAGAAGTTATTTTTATTTTTTACTATTTTATTTAAAACAATCACAGTAAGGTGCTTAATTGTTACCCAGAAAATATTTGATATTGAGATAAAATGTCTGTATTGGAACTTTCAACATGATGTCAGTTTAACACTGTTTTTAAAAAATATTATATGGCCGAGTAAATGTCCAAATCTAAATGCACGTCTGTTTTATTCTATATTCACACTGATGAGTGATAGTAAATAAAGTTCACTATTTTCTGTTTGACTTCATGTCTGTAGTGTGGAGATCTGCAGGCTGAGCTCTCAAAGAAAGATAAACAAATGAAAGCAGTGGAGTCAAAGGTGATTATCAAAGTCATGTCTACACTTTGATTATTTTTTCTTGAATTATCTTATCAAACACTTTGCTTTTTCTCTATAGCTGTCCAACCTGAAGATAAAATTAGAGAGTAAAACTAAAATCCAGGACGAATACCAAAAAGAGGTTTGTGTTGACAAAAAAATCGATTATAAAATGACAAATGAATTATACAATAATATAAACTGTTCAGCTTTCTATAACCTGTTTTTCATTTACTTGTTTGTTCTCAGAACAAAACTTTGAAGAAACAAATTGCAATTGAGACTGCAAAATCCAGTGAACTTGAAAATGAGGTACCGCGTTGCTTTAAATGGTAATTTACAAGTGCAAAATTGTAGTTCAGTTGTGATGCAACTTGGTTTTTCATCCATCACAGATAAACAAATTGAAAGAGGAGTCAGAAAATGTTCAACGATCAAATGAAGAGGAATGTAAAAATTTGCTTGATGACCTTGAAACCAAAGCAACATCTGAGGCAGAGCTTCAGAAAAAGGTGCTTATTGGAAGTTAATAATATGGTACATTCTGGTAGATGTGGCAACATACTTGCTGCACATATTGATCCCTGCAGGTGAAAAAGCTACATCTTACAGCAACAGATGCCATCAAGAGTAAGGAAGATACTGAAATCAAATGTCAGAACAAGATAGCAGACATGGTTGCCTTGATGGAAAAGCACAAGGTAAAGTTATCTTTAGGTCAATATCCACCGCTGTCATCTTGCATGTTGTTTTAAATGTTATCCATGTGTGTTTGTTAACATTTAGTTCTCTGTTGGTATCAGAACCAGTATGACAAAATGGTTGACGAGAAAGATGCAGAGCTTGATGAGAAGAAGAGGAAAGACATGGAGGCAACTGCTAATAGAACATCACTGGTATGCTACAATATAGTAGAGAAATACACATGAGATTGGATTAACTGGGAGCATTTCAGTAGTGTTATACCTCTGCTTCTTGGATATTTTTCTGATTTTTCCTCAGGAATTGGTGCTGTCACAGCAGAACATTGAGAATGACCGTTTGAAGGAACAACTAAAGAAAGAAATGAACGAGAGGGTAAGTGGTCATGTCCCATGCTGACAAAGCTGTGTCAAGTGACAAATGTTGTCTCTTTACTCAGTCATGATGTAATGTTGTGTTGTAGGAAAGCTTACTACAAGAGATTACAGCCCTGAAAAAAGAAAAGAAAATGAGCAGGCAACTGGAGACACAGGATGAACAGGTAGTTATTCAGATATCAGAGCATAACAACAGTTTTTGTTGTTTAAAAGTGTCTGACAAAAATTGTTATTTTACATTTACATTTTTATATTTACAAATTAGCTGCCTGAGCCAAAGTCCAAAGAAGTTAGGTGTTCTGAAACCCCCAAAGTATACTTCTCCGCCAAGATGCCTATGTTCCGTTTGGCAAAGGAAAGTCAGAGAAAGACAAAAACTCTGAAAGCCTCTGTAACCCCATCCCAAACCTCAGAGAAAATAGTTGTATTGACTCCAAACATTAATGTAAGTGATCATGAACTTCTTAAAAATGATTGTGTTCGGGTCAAACATTTTCTGAAATGTTTCTCCACTATATCCATGTGCATCATCACTGTATAATACCTTAGATGAACTGATAGTGTTGATGTGTCAAAGGAAATGGAAAACGAAGCCCCAAAAACTCCATCTTGGAGCTCCATGACTAGAGTTGCAGCAACACCACGAATTAAGGTATTGGAATTGGTTGATTATTTTGTATGTTGTATTCATAATGCATAAGTTAGGCTATTCAATAATAAAGGATCTGTATGTTGTATGATCACCGTAGAATTGATTAGATGAACTGACATGGTACTGTATGTTTGATGCGTCAAAGGAAACCGAAGCTCTCAGAACTCCATCTTGGAGCTCCACCAATATAGTTAGTGCAACACCACGGATTAAGGTATTGGAGTATGTTGATAAACATAAAAAAAAAATCTAAGATTCATTAACTGTGTTTTCATTTATTGACTGAGCCATTCCCCCAGAGGATTCTCTCCATCCTATTTCTTTGTGAGTGATTGAGTGATTTTCTCCACAGTCTTACAGAATCAGAACTCCTCCCTCCACTGGGAAGTCTGTGCCCTGGGGGATGAGCACCCTGGAGCTTGACCCCAAGTCTGACAGCTCGGAACATAATGATTTATTGGTAAATAATGCTTCAAGATCTAATGAACACACTGCTTGAACTTGGATAGACTTAAAACATTGGATTTGTTCAAACTCAGGATGTATTATCATAACTCTATATGCAAGCTGTATGGTGTGCACATGCACATTTAATTGTGGAAATCATTTTGCTTTACATATCACTTCTTCTAACTTGGGTCTTTCTGGTTCGTATAATGGCAGAGCATTGCAGTTGCAACTGATCCATTCAAGAGCCGCCTGCAGTCAAGTGTCCCAGCAGCACAGAATCAGAAAGTGGACATATTCAGGAAGGTAGAATGAGCCAGCCTTACATTAACACCAAATACTTGACTTACTTGGCAGTACACCCTCTGTATTATGAAATAAGTTGTGAAATACCATATTGTATGGTATAGTCTATACTCTGCAACTTCTAAAATATAGTCTGTAACTTAAAGGTAGTTAATGCTGTGATGTCCAGGTCAGTATTAGTCTGTAATGTTTCAGATCCAGAGCCCTGCCATTCAGAAATCACCTGGGAGTACTTTAAAGCTCGCCGCAATGAAAAGGATGCGGGATGCTGGTTGGACATCTGTCACTGGTGCTGAAAAGAAGAAGAAAAAAACAGTTGAAAAGATCTTTGCATAAAAAGCAAGTGCTGTGCTTTTCAAGATAGACCGTTTTCTGTGTGTCTGACAAATCTGAAAACAGTCTGCTATTTTCATTATACCACTGCTCTCAAGTTCATTCATGTCTATAGTTGTCTGATGCTGGGAAAGCTGTTGACCGAAATAGGAATTTCAAATGCAAGTCAAACGAATTTGAAATGAACCAAGTATGTTATATTGTTTTGTTGTTACTGTTTAGCAACTTACTCACATTATTCATGGAAGAATATGTCAAATGCTTGTTGTTTTGAGCAAACTTGCCTCCTTTGACTCCATTCAACATGAATAAGTTCATGTTTTCATGAAATTGTATTTATTTGTTTGTAACATTGTTTTTGCTTGTGTGGTTTTAATGAACCTATACACTATATATACAAATGGATGTGGACCCTCCTTCAAATGAGTGGATTTGGCTACTGCCGAGTGCTGAAGCGCGTAAAAATCGCCTGTCCTCGTTTGCAACACTCACTACCGAGTTACAAACTGCCTCTGGAAGCAACTTCAGCACAATAACTTTTCGTCGGGAGCTTCATGAAATGGGTTTCCATTGCCAAGCAGCCTCACACAAGCCTAAGATCACCAAACGCAATGCAGTCAGATGGACAAATCTGGGTTTGGTGGATGCCAGGAGAATGCTACCTGCCTGAATGCATAGTTTGGTGGAGGAGGAATAATGGTCTGGGGCTGTTTTTCATGGTTCGGGCTAGGCCCCTTAGTTCCAATGAAGGGAAATCTTAATGCTACAGCATACAATGACATTCTAGACCAGTCTGTGCTTCCAACATGGTGGCAACAGTTTGGGGAAGGCCCTTTCCAGTTTCAGCAGGACAATGCCCCTGTGCACAAAGCGAGGTCCATGCAGAAATTATTTGTCAAGATCGGTGTGGAAGAACATGACTGGCCTGCACAGAGCCCTGACCTCAACCCCATTGAACACCTTTTGGATAAATTGGAATGCCGACTGTGAGCCAGACCTAATCGCCCAACGTCAGTGTCTGACCTCACATGCTCTTGTGGCTGAATGGAAGTAAATCCCTGCAGCAATGTTCCTACATCTAGTGGAAAGACTTCCCAGAAGAGTGAAGGCTGTTATAGCAGCAAAAGGGGGACCAAATCCATATAAATGTCCATCATTTTATAATGAGATGTTCCACGAGCAGGTTTCATATTGTTATTTATATTGCTACCAAATAAAATGATGCTTCAATTTGTTAGTCATTTATTTGTATTTACTCAGATGGTAATATTATCCCTCTGACTAATACACTCGTTTTAAACCTTTTAATGTGACTCCCTAATTAGGATCCCAGGGGAAACAATGACCAAAAGTAAGGTTCTTACTACCCTATCACATAATTCAAACAAGTATGGTGTGTTTTTGAAATGTGTTGCCTACTGTTCTGGTCTACAATTCACAATATTGCAACGTAATACGTCAAGTATATTCGTGACGTTGATTATAAAGTGAGTGACCTAAGGGGTGCTCAAACGCAATGATATTGTCACTGTCCCTATTTTTTTTTTATTGTATTTTTTAATTTAACTAGGTATGTCGGTTAAGAACGTTTTATTATTTGCAATGACTGACTAGGAACCATAGGTTAACTTTTCCTAGGGGCAGAAAGGGGATATTTGTACCTTGTCAGCTCGAGAATTCGATCTAGCAACCTTTTGATTACTAGTCCAGTAGCGCTCTAAATACTACCTGCCGCCCACTAGCCGCAATCAAGTGCTAGTCGAAACTAGGAAACTCGGAAATGTTCGACTTGCTAACTGGTTGTAGTTATTCACGTGCCGCGTTCAACAAATGAGCAGATCGAAATTTCCGAGTTTCCTAGTTCCGACTAGCACGTGAACATAGCCCCTCTGCCCTTTCTCGCTCCACTCTCCCACCCCATGCTTATGCTCCAGCTGCTAGCTGGTGTCTGTAGCTGACTCCCCTCACTGGCACACATATTCAATGTACAGGTAGCTTAGACCATGACAGGCATCGCCGCTGCCTCCTTCTTCTCTAACATTTGTAGGTTCGGTGGTTGCGGACTCCACTTCGAATCGTTGGCCGAACTCATCGTGCACATTGAGGATAACCACATCGGTAAGCATTGAACGAACCAAACAAACAGTCAATCTGTGCTCATTCCACTTCTGCAATTGCCCTGGCTAGGGCTAGCTCGAACCAGTTAGCTAACTATAGCTACTTCCTGCGTCTGACAGCGGTGTTGTTAGGTGTGGTATTGATGGGACGTTTGTCTTTAGATTTTGTTTACTTACTGTCACGTTATAGCATTGCAATATATAGCTACAAACTGCACGATTGGGAACCATCTCGTACTTCGGGAGCGCCAGTTGGTCAATGCATTCAACGTTTACGCACGGAACCGTGTTGAGCTATTGCTCACTCTAACATGGCATTTGCAGCCCTGTCTGTTTGCAGCACCAGGCCTAGGCAAGCTACGTTGCAAACACTTGCTAGATACTGCAACTAGCAGCGCAATGATAGAACGAACAGTGGTGAAAAAAATACTGATTTGTTATACTTAAGTAAAAGTAAAGATGCATTAGTAGAAATTGACTCAAGTAAAAGTGAGTGATCCAGTAAAATACTACTTGAGTAAAAGCATTTGGTTTTATGTATACTTATTAAGTATCAAGAGTAAACATAAATCATTTAAAAATCCTTATATTAAGCAAACCAGACGGCACCATTTTCTTGTTTTTTATTTATTTACGGCTAGCAAGGGGCACATTCTAACACTCAGACGTAATTTACTAACGAATAATGTGTATTTAGGGAGTTCGCCAGATCAAAGGCAGTAGGGATGACCAAATATGTTATTTTGATAAGTGCGTACATGTTTCTGGCCTGCTAAGCATTCAAAAGGTATCAAGTACTTTTGGGTGTCAGGGAAAATGTATGGAGTAAAAATTAAATTTTCTTTAGGAATGTAAGGAAGTAAAAGTTGTCACAAATATAAATAATAAAGTACAGATACCCCCAAAATCTACTTAAGTAACACTTTAAAGTATTTTTACTTGAGTACTTTACACCACTGAGAACGAACCACTGTTGACAACTTGAGTAGCTTTAAATAAACCTAATTGAAGATCAAGCTCCTTGGTAACTAGTTAGTTTGTTGACAATTACTGTTTTTACACTTCTAACGGTGCCTTCCTTGTTACTATGAGATTACAATGGCCATGGGGCTCAGATCACAGTGCAATATAAGTTTAGTTACAATGTTATACTCATGCATTATAATTGCATTCAGAATGTGTGAGTCTCTCGCTCTCACACAAACTGCTAGAGTATGCAGTTGTGCAGCAGACAGTAGAGGAGTACAGAACAGTGAAGGTGAATGTTAGTCACCCTGGGAGACGCGTGGGCGTGAGTCTTGTGCTGCACAGAGTTACTGAATATTGATGAACCTGGATGTGGGTCACACCAAGCCCCCACCTCTTCTCACTCACACATGATGTTGTCCCTCAAGGGTCACAGTAACAGAAGATCCTCCCATATTGATTAAGCTTCTATCACTGTGAACATGATGCCTGTCTCTGATCAGCTGGCAACCATTCCTAAAGACTCCAACCAACCACTGCATTCAGTCAGGCCTGACAGGATTCTGGCTCAAGATAAAGGCAGTCTGTCTTGTTGGCTTTTTAGCTCCATGACATCACCCCAGTCCAGAATGATAAACAATCTGTTCCAAAATCAATTGTATCCCTTGGCTGAACCCCAGACAGAGCCCCTTGACACACAGAGAACCCCAGACAGAGCCCCTTGACACACAGAGAACCCCAGACAGAGCCCCTTGACACACAGAGAACCCCAGACAGAGCCCCTTGACACACAGAGAACCCCAGACAGAGCCCCTTGACACACAGAGAACCCCACACAGAGCCCCTTGACACACAGAGAACCCCACACAGAGAACCCCAGACAGAGCCCCTTGACACACAGAGAACCCCAGACAGAGCCCCTTGACCAGTCCAAAACCATGAGATGCAGTGCATTCGGAAAGTATTCAGGGCCCTTGAATTATTCCACATTTTGTTACGTTAAAGCCTTATTCTAAAAATTATTAAGTTGTTTTTTCCCCTCATCAATCTAATCAATTTTTACAAATGTATTAAAAACAAAAAAACAGAAACATCACATTTACATAAGTCTTCGGACCCTTTACGCAGTACTTTGTTGAATCACCTTTGGCAGCGATTACAACCTCGAGTCTTCTTGGGTATGACACTATAAGCTTGACACACCTGCATTTGTGTAGTTTCTCCCATTCTTCTCTCCAGATCCTCTCAAGCTGTGTCAGGTTGGATGGGGAGCGTTGCTGCACAGCCATCTCCAGAGATGTTTGATCAGGTTCAAGTCCAGGCTCTGTCTGGGCCACTCAAGGACATTCAGAGACTTGTCCCGAAGCCACTCCTGCGTTGTCTTGGATGTGTGCTTAGGGTCATTGTCCTATTGGAAGGTGAACCTTCACCCCAGTCTGAGAACCTGCTTGAGAGCACTCAGGACTTCATCAAGGATCTCTGTACTTTTCTCTGTTTGTCTTTGGGCTCCCAAGTGGTGCAGCGGTCAAAGGCACTGCATTCTCAGTGCAAGAGGCGTAGTCCCTGGGTCGAATCCAGGCTGCATCACATCCGCCCGTGATTGGGAGTCCCACAGGGCAGCGCACAATTGGCCCAGCGTCGTCAAGGTTTGGCAGGGGTAGACCGTCATTGTAAATAAGATTTTGTTCTTAACTGACTTGCCTAGTTAAATAAAATACAAATAACATCTTTCCCTCAATCCTGACAAGTCTCCCAGTCCCTGCCTCTGAAAAATATCCCCACAGCATGATGCTGCCACCACGCTTCACTGTAGGGATGGTGCCAGGTTTCCTTCACGCTTGGCATTCAGGCCAAATAGTTCAATCTTGTTTCTCATGGTCAGTCTTTTAGGTGCCTTTTGGCAAACTCTAAGCGAGTTGTCATGTGCCTTTTACTGAGGAGTGACTTCCGTCTGGCCATTCTACCATAAAAGCCTGATCGGTAGAGTGCTGCAGAGATGGTTGTCCTTTTGGAAGGTTCTCCCATCTCCACAGAGGAACTATGGATCTCTGTCAGAGTCACGATTGGATTCTTTGTCACCTCCCTGACCAAGGCCCTTCTCCCCCGATTGCTCAGTTTGTCCGGGTGGCCAGCTCTAGGAAGAGTCTTGGTGGTTCCAAACTTCTTCCATTTAAGAATGATGGAGGCCACTGTGTTGTTGGGGACCTTCAATGCTGCAGATAGGTTTTGGACCTTCAATGCTGCAGATAGGTTTAGGTCCCTCCCTATAAATCTGTGCCTCGACACAATCCTGTCTCGGAGATCTATGGACAATTCCTTCAACCTCATGGCTGGTTTTTTACTCTGACATGCACTGTCAACTGCGGGACCTTTTATATTGACAGGTGTGTGCTTTTCCAATCCATGTCCAATCAATTTAATTTACCACATGTGGAGTCCAATCAAGTTGTAGAAAAATCTCAAGCATGATCAATGGAAACAGGAAGCACCTGAGCTCAATTTAAGTTCTCATAGCAGAGGGTCTGAATACTTACATAAATACGTTTTTTCAGTTTTTTATTTTGATTACATTTGCAAACATTTCTAAACCTGTTTTTGCTTTTTCATTATGTGGTATTGTGTGTAGATCGATGAGGAAAACATTTTAGAATAAGGCTGTAAAGTAACAGAATGTGGAAAAAGGGAAGGGGTCTGAATACTTTCAGAATGCACTGTAGGTTCATGGCTGCCACGCTACGTAAAATTAAACATGTCACTGGGTGGAATGCAGGGAGAAGTCCTGGCAGGGTTGTAATCATTGCACCATTTGCTACTTTTAGAGGACATCAGTTTAATGACTAGGTCTCTGTCTAGTTTGTTCCACCACATCCTTTATCACTTCCTTTATAAAAATGGCATTACCAAAAACTGTTGAGGGAACACTGAAATCCAAATTCAATATATTTGCATTAATGCTGTGTAGACTAGGCCATATCGTAATGCTGTGCAGACTAGCCCGTATCGTAATGCTGTGTAGACTAGCCCATATCGTAATGCTGTGTAGACTAGCCCATATCTTGTAGGCCTGTTATTTGTATGTGTGTATTTAAAAATGGATCAAATTGAGGGGGCACGTGCTTTAGTTTTACTGGTGTGTGTTCATTTTGCGTGGTGGGGTTTTCTCAGGATCAGTGGGGATTGGAGAGGAGCTGTATGGTGACGAGGCATGAGCACTACTTTTGACTGGAGCCCTATGGGTATCCAATGGGCCATGGTCAAAGTAGTGCTCTATAAAGGGAATAGGGTGCCTTTGGGATGTAGATAATGGACTGGCTGCATGGAGAGTGGATGGGTAATGAGAAATCCCCCTGTTCTCTCTGCTAGGCCTGGGAGGCTATAGGGCTGATCCCCCTGTTCTCTCTGATAGGTCTGGGAGGCTATAGGGCTGATCCCCCTGTTCTCTCTGATAGGTCTGGGAGGCTATAGGGCTGATCCCCCTGTTCTCTCTGATAGGTCTGGGAGGCTATAGGGCCAATCCCCCCTGTTCTCTCTGCTAGGCCTGGGAGGCTATAGGGCTGATCCCCCCCCCCCCCCCCCTGTTCTCTCTGCCAGGCCTGGGAGGCTATAGGGCTGACCCCCCTGTTCTCTCTGCTAGGCCTGGGAGGCTATAAGGCTGACCCCCCTGTTCTCTCTGCTAGGCCTGGGAGGCTATAGGGCTGACCCCCCTGTTCTCTCTGCTAGGCCTGGGAGGCTATAGGGCTGACCCCCCTGTTCTCTCTGCTAGGCCTGGGAGGCTATAGGGCCTATAGGGATAGGCTATAGGGATAGGCTACATGGGGCCTTCCCGTCAGTGTTCCTGCTGTGGTAGCCTAACATACCACTGTTTAGCCGTGATATGGCTGTAGCCTCCATGATGCTGTTTAGAATGTTGAATTTTGTACAATAACTCATTGTATTAGTAATGACACAGTCTAGGCCTAAACTATCTATTTCAGATGACATTTTAAATCCCATGCATTTCCCCAGTATTCATAGGGGTCCTAGTTTGATTGTTAAACATTCAAAATGTTTAGTTGTATTTATTCAGAAGCCTATATTAGTTTAGTTTGACTGTGTTGGTGCAGAGAGGGAGCAGATATTTACATTGAGTTAATCTGACCAACAGAGGGAGATGTGTCCACCGTCTGAGAGTGAGACAGCTGTGAAACTGCCTGCAACACTTCAGGTTGCCACAATGGGCTCCCAAATGGTGCAGAGGTCTAAGGCACTGCATCACAGTGTTAGAGCCGTCACTACAGACCCTAGTTCAGTTACAGGCTGTATCACAACCAGCCGTGATTGGGAGTCTCATAAGGCAGTGCACAATTGGCCCGGGTTAGGGTTTGGCCGGGGTAGTGGCCGGGGTAGGCCGTCATTGTAAATAAGAATTTGTTCTTAACTGACTTGCCTAGTTATGGTTCAAGATACACACAGTGAGACAGTTGGGGAATCTGCCTGCAACACTTCCGGTTGCCACAATACACAGTGACAGCTGGAATATGAGGGTCATTCCTAGACTACAACACCTGAGGAATTCCATACCACCAGGAAGCTGAAGGACATTCTAGATTGTAGATACTGAGCACTACACAGTCAAACTAGCCTCTCTTGAAAAGAGTTTAGAAAACATCCACTACATATGCTCCAGTTTTACACGTTGGCCTACATTATATCTGCAGGTTCTGACCCAATCAATCCACCATCCTAGGGATCCAGACTGCTAAAGTATGGAAGCCAACCTGGCCCAGCCTAAACAAAGGCTCTGGCCCAGCCCAATAGAATGACCTGGCCCAGCCCAAACAAAGGCTCTGGCCCAGCCCAAACAAAGGCTCTGGCCCAGTCCAATAGAAAGACCTGGCCCAGCCCCAGCTAGAGGTTGACACAGGAACAGAATTCCTGCAGGAACGGGATTGAAATTCTAGAGTCAAATTTGGGACAAGATGGTCAGTCCACAGGAAGTACAGGAATTTATTTTTAAACTGAGTTATTTTTGTGTTATAAGCAGTTTTAGGAGGCCACATCATTTTTGAACAGTAACACGATTTCTTCAGTCTTCAATCACTAATTAAAACATATAGAATTGGCCTTTATCTGCTAGGCAGGCAACGAAAAGTAGCTAGCTAACAGTGAACTAACTGCTCTCTCTTCTAATGAGCAGCCCAAAATGAGTCTGTTGCTATGGAAACTCACACATAGCAGAGTGCAGGGAGGGGACAGAGTGGAGCAGCTAACAGAGGAAGGTATTTCTACTCGTTAAAATGAGGACAGGAAGGGAGGGATTTTTATCAGGACAGAAAAGTTGTGGGGGTTATAGAACTGTTGCGGGATCGGGACTGTACGGGAAAACATTTGACAGGACAAGACGGCACAGGAATGCATTTTCACTCCCATGTCAACCTCTAGCCCCAGCCGCCCAGACCCAGCCCAGCCATAACCCCCAGCCCAGCCCAACCCTCAGTCCTAGCCCAGCCCAACCATAACCCCCAGCCCAACCCTCAGTCCTAGCCCAGCCATAACCCCCAGCCCAACCCTCAGTCCTAGCCCAGCCCAGCCATAACCTCCAGCCTAGCCCAACCCTCAGTCCTAGCCCAGCCCAACCCCCAGGCCCAACCCTCAGTCCTAGCCCAGCCCAGCCCAACCCTCAGTCCTAGCCCAGCCCAGCCCAACCCTCAGTCCTAGCCCAGCCATAACCCCCAGCCCAACCCTCAGTCCTAGCCCAGCCCAGCCATAACCCCCAGCCCAGCCCAACCCTCAGTCCTAGCCCAGCCCAACCCCCAGCCCAACCCTCAGTCCTAGCCCAGCCCCAGCCTTAACCCTAGCCCCCAGGCCCAACCCCCAGCCCTCAGACATAACCACAAGTGCCAGGCCCAGCCCAGTCGTGCCGAGCTCAGTCCGGCCCAGCCCGGTCTTTAATATCCTATATCCCTCCTTTAGCCCTCTGATTGTGTGCTGTGCATGTGTCCAAGGTGTTAGCCCAAGGAGGGGGGCTCCCAACACTTCCAACGACTTATTGGGGAATAACGAGCCAATTAGTACTGCCCAGAGTGGAAAAACTCCACAGCTCCCCTGCCTCTCAACACACACACACACACTGATCCCTCTCTTAGGTCTGCTGCCCTGTGCCCGCCTTCGCCTCACAGGAGTGCGAAATCTGCCGCATCCTGCCAAGCGGATTACAACGAGGGTGCTTGATTTGGCGTTTCTTCCTCCTCATCTGGTGGCCTGCTGCTCTCAAACACATTCTGCTGTATAATTAGGGAAGGGGCCTGGAAAACAAGCTCACAAGGCATTCTTGTCCACATATTTTCCTTCCATGTTCCAGCCGGGAGCCTCCTGTTTGGGGTTGTGAGCAGTAGGGGGCAGCGGTGGGTCGTTGATGAGAGGCCCCTGTGCTAAAACAGTGGGTGCTTATTTGTCCTATTTCAAGTGTGTATTATACAAATGTGTGATTTGGAAATGTGTTTTTGGCATATCCCAACTCCCCCTGAGACACCCCGCAGCTAGGGTCGGCCATTATCAACTGGAGCAATTTAGGGTTCAGTGCCTCGCTCAAGGGCACATCGACAGATTTTTACACTTGGTTGGCTCTGGAATTCGAACTAGCGACATTTCAGTTACTGGTCCAACACTCTAACCGCTAGGCTTCCTGCCACCCATTTGAAAGAGCTGTATGGATCAAGCATCTCGGTGGGAGAGCTGATCCAGGATCAGTTTAGCATTTTGGATCACAATGAATAAGAGTACATGGACATGGAGGACACAATCCTAGATCAGCATCCCCTGGTGCCCCTAAAGAGGTGATGCTTTTCACAAGCATCATGTGACTGGATATATCTACTGAATGTGTTCCTGCTCATAGAGCGTGTAAAGAAAGTTACTGTTATTTCCTGCTCATAGTGTGTAAAGAAAGTTACTGTTGTTTCCTGCTCAGAGCGTCTAAAGAAAGTTACTGTTGTTTCCTGCTCAGAGCGTGTAAAGAAAGTTACTGTTGTTTCCTGCTCATAGAGCGTGTAAAGAAAGTTACTGTTGTTTCCTGCTCATAGAGCGTGTAAAGAAAGTTACTGTTGTTTCCTGCTCATAGAGCGTGTAAAGAAAGTTACTGTTGTTTCCTGCTCATAGAGCGTGTAAAGAAAGTTACTGTTGTTTCCTGCTCATAGAGCGTGTAAAGAAAGTTACTGTTGTTTCCTGCTCATAGAGCGTGTAAAGAAAGTTACTGTTGTTTCCTGCTCATAGAGCGTGTAAAGAAAGTTACTGTTTCCTGCTCATAGAGCGTGTAAAGAAAGTTACTGTTGTTTCCTGCTCATAGAGCGTGTAAAGAAAGTTACTGTTGTTTCCTGCTCATAGAGCGTGTAAAGAAAGTTACTGTTTCCTGCTCAGAGCGTGTAAAGAAAGTTACTGTTGTTTCCTGCTCAGAGCGTGTAAAGAAAGTTACTGTTGTTTCCTGCTCATAGAGCGTGTAAAGAAAGTTACTGTTGTTTCCTGCTCATAGAGCGTGTAAAGAAAGTTACTGTTGTTTCCTGCTCATAGAGCGTGTAAAGAAAGTTACTGTTGTTTCCTGCTCATAGAGCGTGTAAAGAAAGTTACTGTTGTTTCCTGCTCATAGAGCGTGTAAAGAAAGTTACTGTTTCCTGCTCAGAGCGTGTAAAGAAAGTTACTGTTGTTTCCTGCTCAGAGCGTGTAAAGAAAGTTACTGTTGTTTCCTGCTCATAGAGCGTGTAAAGAAAGTTACTGTTGTTTCCTGCTCATAGAGCGTGTAAAGAAAGTTACTGTTTCCTGCTCAGAGCGTGTAAAGAAAGTTACTGTTGTTTCCTGCTCAGAGCGTGTAAAGAAAGTTACTGTTGTTTCCTGCTCATAGAGCGTGTAAAGAAAGTTACTGTTTCCTGCTCAGAGCGTGTAAAGAAAGTTACTGTTGTTTCCTGCTCATAGAGCGTGTAAAGAAAGTTACTGTTGTTTCCTGCTCATAGAGCGTGTAAAGAAAGTTACTGTTGTTTCCTGCTCATAGAGCGTGTAAAGAAAGTTACTGTTTCCTGCTCAGAGCGTGTAAAGAAAGTTACTGTTGTTTCCTGCTCAGAGCGTGTAAAGAAAGTTACTGTTGTTTCCTGCTCATAGAGCGTGTAAAGAAAGTTACTGTTGTTTCCTGCTCATAGAGCGTGTAAAGAAAGTTACTGTTGTTTCCTGCTCATAGAGCGTGTAAAGAAAGTTACTGTTGTTTCCTGCTCATAGTGTGTAAAGAAAGTTACTGTTGTTTCCTGCTCATAGAGCGTGTAAAGAAAGTTACTGTTGTTTCCTGCTCATAGAGCGTGTAAAGAAAGTTACTGTTGTTTCCTGCTCATAGAGCGTGTAAAGAAAGTTACTGTTGTTTCCTGCTCATAGAGCGTGTAAAGAAAGTTACTGTTGTTTCCTGCTCATAGAGCGTGTAAAGAAAGTTACTGTTGTTTCCTGCTCATAGAGCGTGTAAAGAAAGTTACTGTTGTTTCCTGCTCATAGAGCGTGTAAAGAAAGTTACTGTTGTTTCCTGCTCATAGAGCGTGTAAAGAAAGTTACTGTTGTTTCCTGCTCATAGAGCGTGTAAAGAAAGTTACTGTTGTTTCCTGCTCATAGAGCGTGTAAAGAAAGTTACTGTTGTTTCCTGCTCATAGAGCGTGTAAAGAAAGTTACTGTTGTTTCCTGCTCATAGAGCGTGTAAAGAAAGTTACTGTTGTTTCCTGCTCATAGAGCGTGTAAAGAAAGTTACTGTTGTTTCCTGCTCATAGTGTGTAAAGAAAGTTACTGTTGTTTCCCGCTCATAGAGCGTGTAAAGAAAGTTACTGTTGTTTCCTGCTCATAGAGCGTGTAAAGAAAGTTACTGTTGTTTCCTGCTCATAGTGTGTAAAGAAAGTTACTGTTGTTTCCCGCTCATAGAGCGTGTAAAGAAAGTTACTGTTGTTTCCTGCTCATAGAGCGTGTAAAGAAAGTTACTGTTGTTTCCTGCTCAGAGCGTGTAAAGAAAGTTACTGTTGTTTCCCGCTCAGAGCGTGTAAAGAAAGATACTGTTGTTTCCTGCTCATAGAGCGTGTAAAGAAAGTTACTGTTGTTTCCTGCTTATAGAGCGTGTAAAGAAAGTTACTGTTTCCTGCTCATAGTGTGTAAAGAAAGTTACTGTTGTTTCCTGCTCATAGAGCGTGTAAAGAAAGTTACTGTTGTTTCCTGCTTATAGAGCGTGTAAAGAAAGTTACTGTTTCCTGCTCATAGTGTGTAAAGAAAGATACTGTTGTTTCCTGCTCATAGAGCGTGTAAAGAAAGTTACTGTTGTTTCCTGCTCATAGAGCGTGTAAAGAAAGTTACTGTTGTTTCCTGCTCATAGAGCGTGTAAAGAAAGTTACTGTTGTTTCCTGCTCATAGTGTGTAAAGAAAGTTACTGTTGTTTCCTACTCATAGAGCGTGTAAAGAAAGTTACTGTTGTTTCCTGCTCATAGTGTGTAAAGAAAGTTACTGTTGTTTCCTGCTCATGGTGTGTGTAAAGAAATGTACCATTGTCCTAATTGCAGTACTTTTCAAGTGTTTTGAGGACACAGCCTGACATAACCAGATATTCTCCCATCAGCCCTGGGATTCAAACCGTCAACCCTTACTGGCCCATCTCTCTAACCTCGAGGCTACCACCGCCCATAAATGCTGAGGTCTATTACAACTTCAACACCATTTCCAGTGAATATGTTGCAAGGTGGTGTGGCTTCACGGGACTCTGTTTAGTGGTTCTGCCTCCGTTTCCCCTAATTACAAACTCTATATTTCCACTCTGATATGAAAACAGACTTAAGCCGCTAATGTGAATATTGGCCGGTCCACTAAGTCCATTAACCCCTTCCAACCCTCAGCAGGGTTTATCACAACAGGTGCTAATGGATCCTGAACTAAATACTGAATAGCACCCTATTCCCTATATAGTGCACTACTAGGGCCCTGGTCAAAAGTACTGCACTATATAGGGAATAGGGTGCCATTTGGGACATAGCCCTGGACTGGCTCTCTAAAACTGACTGGGGAATAACAGGAGCTTTAAGGCTAATTTCAGCCCAACCACCATGTTATGGTAAGCTCCCCAATGGTCCTGTAGTGGTCTAGTAGTGGTTAAACTGACCAATGGTGGGTTTAGTTTGTCCCAGCTCAGATCTCTATGTGTGTTCTATGGGAGACAGGTCAGTGTAGGACCAGAGAGAGAGAGAGCCTTCTCCTCGGTTATGTAGCCCTGGCTGTGTCTCAGGCTGGCAGGGATGGAGGTGAGCCCCAGACAATCTGTCTGCCTTTTGTCTGTCTGTCTGCCTGCTCTAACAATGGGTGTGTTTGTAGCTGCTCTCTGCACAGGGGGCTCATTTAGGGGCTCGAGGAATGCACCCCCCAAAATCTGCTGAGCGGAAATAATACATTTGGGAAGCAGTAACTGGCGCCCCGATCTCTGCACCTGGTGGACCTAATTACATTTACTGCCCCTCCCCCGGCTGACACTTGTGCTGCAGACAGTTTAGTCAGTCAGTTAGTCACCCCTACCAGTAACACACACAATGGCTGACACAAGTCCAGTCAGTCACTGCTCTGGCCCTCAGTGCTGTTCTCAGTCAGGAGGTGACTAACTCTGACTCTATAACAGTCTTTATACTGTAGTGGAGCTGTAGTAGATAACTAACTCTGACTCTATAACACAACTGTCTTTATACTGTAGTGGAGCTGTAGTCGTCTGACTCTATAACACAACTGTCTTTATACTGTAGTGGAGCTGTAGTAGATAACTAACTCTGACTCTATAACACAACTGTCTTTATACTGTAGTGGAGCTGTAGTAGTCTGACTCTATAACAGAACTGTCTTTATACTGTAGTGGAGCTGTAGTAGATAACTAACTCTGACTCTATAACAGTCTTTATACTGTAGTGGAGCTGTAGTCGTCTGACTCTATAACAGAACTGTCTTTATACTGTAGTGGAGCTGTAGTAGTCTGACTCTATAACAGAACTGTCTTTATACTGTAGTGGAGCTGTAGTAGTCTGACTCTATAACAGAACTGTCTTTATACTGTAGTGGAGCTGTAGTCGTCTGACTCTATAACAGAACTGTCTTTATACTGTAGTGGAGCTGTAGTCGTCTGACTCTATAACAGAACTGTCTTTATACTGTAGTGGAGCTGTAGTAGTCTGACTCTATAACAGAACTGTCTTTATACTGTAGTGGAGCTGTAGTAGATAACTAACTCTGACTCTATAACAGAACTGTCTTTATACTGTAGTGGAGCTGTAGTCGTCTGACTCTATAACAGAACTGTCTTTATACTGTAGTGGAGCTGTAGTAGTCTGACTCTATAACAGAACTGTCTTTATACTGTAGTGGAGCTGTAGTAGATAACTAACTCTGACTCTATAACAGAACTGTCTTTATACTGTAGTGGAGCTGTAGTAGATAACTAACTCTGACTCTATAACAGAACTGTCTTTATACTGTAGTGGAGCTGTAGTCGTCTGACTCTATAACAGAACTGTCTTTATACTGTAGTGGAGCTGTAGTAGTCTGACTCTATAACAGAACTGTCTTTATACTGTAGTGGAGCTGTAGTAGATAACTAACTCTGACTCTATAACAGAACTGTCTTTATACTGTAGTGGAGCTGTAGTCGTCTGACTCTATAACAGAACTGTCTTTATACTGTAGTGGAGCTGTAGTCGTCTGACTCTATAACAGAACTGTCTTTATACTGTAGTGGAGCTGTAGTAGTCTGACTCTATAACAGAACTGTCTTTATACTGTAGTGGAGCTGTAGTCGTCTGACTCTATAACAGAACTGTCTTTATACTGTAGTGGAGCTGTAGTAGTCTGACTCTATAACAGAACTGTCTTTATACTGTAGTGGAGCTGTAGTAGATAACTAACTCTGACTCTATAACAGAACTGTCTTTATACTGTAGTGGAGCTGTAGTCGTCTGACTCTATAACAGAACTGTCTTTATACTGTAGTGGAGCTGTAGTCGTCTGACTCTATAACAGAACTGTCTTTATACTGTAGTGGAGCTGTAGTAGTCTGACTCTATAACAGAACTGTCTTTATACTGTAGTGGAGCTGTAGTCGTCTGACTCTATAACAGAACTGTCTTTATACTGTAGTGGAGCTGTAGTCGTCTGACTCTATAACAGAACTGTCTTTATACTGTAGTGGAGCTGTAGTTGTCTGACTCTATAACAGAACTGTCTTTATACTGTAGTGGAGCTGTAGTAGTCTGACTCTATAACAGAACTGTCTTTATACTGTAGTGGAGTTGTAGTAGATAACTAACTCTGACTCTATAACACAACTGTCTTTATGTTGTAGTAGATAGCCTGCAGGCTGTGTTGATATTACACATTCACTAGGGGATCTGGTTTTGGTGTGTGTGTGTGTGTGTGTGTGTGTGTGTGCGCGTGCGCGTGCCTGTGTGCGTGCATTGCCTATGTGTTTTCAGTCAAGTTTCACATCTGAGGTTCAGTCATTGTACAATCAGCCGTGTTATTTAAGTCTCTGCAGTAGCAGCAGATTACAGGCTACCAACCAGTGAAGTGCAGTTTGACTCTGTGGTTTAATTTCCTCTGTGGAAGTGGTACCAGGACTCTGGCCAGTGTCCCCCACTGCTCAGACCCACCATAAACATGTCACCATGAACCTTGCCACTCCACGCTGTCCAACAGTGTGCTGGGCTGAGGGGGAAGGGGCTGCTGGGATAGGTGACTGACTGGCTGGTTGGTGGAAATAAATGGGGTACAGGGGGCGTCACTTCCTGTCTTGCCTCAGGAAGGCGTGTTGTGTGATGATTGTGATCACCGTCCGTCCTGTGGTTGGCAGGCCCATGCAGTCTGGAGTCTGGACATAGTGAGGGGTCTCTAACTATCTGGACATAGTGAGGGGTCTCTAACTATCTGGACATAGTGAGGGGTCTCTAACTATCTGGACATAGTGAGGGGTCTCTAACTATCTGGACATAGTGAGGGGTCTCTAACTATCTGGACATAGTGAGGGGTCTCTAACTATCTGGACATAGTGAGGGGTCTCTAACTATCTGGACATAGTGAGGGGTCTCTAACTAACTGGACATAGTGAGGGGTCTCTAACTATCTGGACATAGTGAGGGGTCTCTAACTATCTGGACATAGTGAGGGGTCTCTAACTATCTGGACATAGTGAGGGGTCTCTAACTAACTGGACATAGTGAGGGGTCTCTAGCTATCTGGACATAGTGAGGGGTCTCTAACTATCTGGACATAGTGAGGGGTCTCTAACTAACTGGACATATTGAGGGGTCTCTAACTATCTGGACATAGTGAGGGGTCTCTAACTAACTGGACATAGTGAGAGGTCTCTAACTATCTGGCCTAACTAGAATTGGGCCGTTAAGTCATGTCTGCCTCTTACTGATGCTGCTGGGATGTTTTCAGTCTCACCTTACTACCTTTTACAGGCCTGTCAGTGAGTTTGTTAAAAGCCACAACTAATTGAGTCACTTTGTTCATTTGTGTTCACTGATTTAAAGTTTTCTTCCTGTACCTGCTTGCCAGTCACTGGCTCGAGGAGGGAGGGTGTTGTCTTTGTCACAGCATCAGGTGACTTTAACAAAACCAATACACCCTAGAACCAAAAGACAGACAGACCACTGCTGTGGACCACCTGTGTGCATGGTTTAGCCCTCTCTCCTCTCCAGGAGACACCCTGGTCCTAATTGGGGTCCACACCCTGGTCCTAATGGGTGGGGGGTCCACACCCTGGTCCTAATGGGTGGGGTGGGGGGGTCCACACCCTGTTCCTGGTGGTCCGTCAGGGGGATGGGGGATCAGAGGGGGCCATGGAGGTCTCTGCGCAGGTGGCCCCAGAGGGGAGCGGTTGGTTGGGTCTCTGGGAAGTTGGCCCCTCTAGCTGGCCCCCTACCAGACACACGGACACACACTCACGCCAGCTGAGGTGTGTGTGATTTACAGTGTGTGTGAGTGGATTGATCCAGGGCTAATAGAGTGGTCGGTGAGCAGCCCTCCATTACTCTGCTCTCTGCTCCTTGTGCTGCTCATTATCATTATTCACTTGTATTTAATCATGGGAGCCCCATTGAGACCACGGTCTCATTTGTAGTGGTGCTCTGACATCAAATAAAATATAGAATAACCAGTACATTACGTTAGAACATCACAAACATCACAGGCATCATAAACAAATGATTAGTCAATCAAAACAATTGCACACCTCGGTGAACTCATTTTATCATCAGGGTTTTAAAATGACTAGTGGCACCAGGGAATCCAAATGTCATGAATGTTGTAAGTGATTCCAATAATGTTGATCATGAAAACTAAAAGTGGATTTGCCTAGTTCGGCAGAGGAATCTCAAGAGTTAACCAATCCTGTGGGCGGGTTTGGAATCACAGTTTTATACGTTAACAACGAAGTTAGGTAAGTCGGAAGCTTGTAGAGTAGAGCTTTGTCAACAGAAAGACAGTAATGAAGTGATGTACAGGACTTTAAGGAGGAGCAGCCAACCTTCTGATACAGGATGCAGTGATGCATATTAAAACTGTCACCTGTGATAAAGTTAAGGACGCTACGGTAGACTGACGACATCCAATGGTTTCAAATTAGTGGCTGCTACACTCCCATGAATGGTGTCACCTGTGATAAAGTGAAGGACGCCACGGTAGACTGACGACATCCAATGGTTTAAGATTAGTGGCTGCTACACTCCCATGATTGGTGTCACCTGTGATAAAGTGAAGGCCGCTACGGTAGACTGACGGCATCCAATGGTTTCAGATTAGTGGCTGCTACACTCCCATGATTGGTGTCACCTGTGATAAAGTGAAGGCCGCTACGGTAGACTGACGGCATCCAATGGTTTCAGATTAGTGGCTGCTACACTCCCATGATTGGTGTCACCTGTGATAAAGTGAAGGACGCCACGATAGACTGACGGCATCCAATGGTTTAAGATTAGTGGCTGCTACACTCCCATGAATGGTGTCACCTGTGATAAAGTGAAGGGTGCCACGGTAGACTGACGGCATCCAATGGTTTAAGATTAGTGGCTGCTACACTCCCATGATTGGTGTCACCTGTGATAAAGTGAAGGGTGCCACGGTAGACTGACGGCATCCAATGGTTTAAGATTAGTGGCTGCTACACTCCCATGATTGGTGTCACCTGTGATAAAGTGAAGGCCGCTACGGTAGACTGACGGCATCCAATGGTTTCAGATTAGTGGCTGCTACACTCCCATGATTGGTGTCACCTGTGATAAAGTGAAGGACGCCACGATAGACTGACGGCATCCAATGGTTTCAGATTAGTGGCTGCTACACTCCCATGATTGGTGTCACCTGTGATAAAGTGAAGGACGCCACGATAGACTGACGGCATCCAATGGTTTAAGATTAGTGGCTGCTACACTCCCATGAATGGTGTCACCTGTGATAAAGTGAAGGGTGCTACGGTAGACTGACGACATCCAATGGTTTCAGATTAGTGGCTGCTACACTCCCATGAATGGTGTCACCTGTGATAAAGTGAAGGGTGCCACGGTAGACTGACGGCATCCAATGGTTTCAGATTAGTGGCTACTACACTCCCATGAATGGTGTCACCTGTGATAAAGTGAAGGCCGCTACGGTAGACTGCATCTGAAGTATTTCTATGAGAATTAGAAAACATAATTTAGTTTTTACTGCATGAAGTACCATTCTAAGTCAGCAAGGACTTTCTGCTAGGTGACAATCAGACTGCAGCTCCAACAGCCTGGTCAGCCGTTACATAACAGTGTCATCTGCACACAAATGAATGTTACAGGTTTTTGCAGATAGACCAATATTATTTATATAAATAGTGAAGAGGACAGGTCCCAAAATCGACCCCCGGCAGGACACCTTTAGTTAGCAATTTCAAAGTAACTGGACTTCACACCATCAGAAAGCACGTAGTGTCCTATCTGACAGATACAGTTGAAGTGGGAAGTTTACATACACCTAAGCCAAATACATTTAAACTCCGTTTTTCACAATTCCTGACATTTAATCCTAGTAAAAATTCCCTGTGGTCAGTTAGGATCACCACTTTGTCTTAAGAATGTGAAATGTCAGAATAATAGTAGAGAGAATGATTTATTTCAGCTTTTATTTCTTTCATCACATTCCCAGTGGGTCAGAAGTTTACATACACTGTTAGTATTTGGTCGCATTGCCTTATAAAGGTTTAACTTGGGTCAAATGTTTCGGGTAGCCTTCCACAAGCTTCCAACAATAAGTTGGATGAATTTTGGCCCATTCCTCCTGACAGACCTGGTGTAACTGAGTCAGGTTTGTAGGCCATAAAAAGCTTGCACACGCTTTTAAAGTTCTGCCCACACATTTTCTATAGGATTGAGGTCAGGGCTTTGTGATGGCCACTCCAATACCTTGACTTTGTTGTCCTTAAGCCATTTTGCCACAACTTTGGAAGTATGCTTGGGGTCATTGTCCATTTGAAAGACCCATTTGCGACCAAGCTTTAACTTCCTGAATGATGACCTGATATGTTGCTTCAATATATCCACACAATTTTCCTCCCTCATGATGCCATCTATTTTGTGAAATGCACCTGTCCCTCCTGCAGAAAAGCACCTCCAAAACATGATGCTGACTTCACGGTTGGGATGGTGTTCTTCGGCTTGGAAGCCCCCCCTTTTTCCTCCAAACATAACAATGGTTATTATGGCCAAACAGTTCTATTTTTGTTTCATCAGACCAGAGGACATTTCTCCAAAAACATATTTGGCACGATATTTGTCCCCATGTGCAGTTCCAAACCGTAGTCTGGCTTTTTTATGGCGGTTTTCGAGCAGTGGCTTCTTCCTTGCTGAGTGGCCTTTCAGGTTATGTCAATATAGGACTCGTTTTACTGTGGATATAGATTATTTTGTACCTGTTTCCTCCAGCATCTTCACAAGTACCTTTGCTGTTGTTCTGGGATTGATTTGCACTTTTCGCACCAAAGTACGTTCATCTCTAGGAGACAGAATGCGTCTCCTTCCTGCGCGGCATGATGGCTGCATGGTCCCATTGTGTTTATACTTGCGTACTATTGTTTGTACAGATGAACGTGGTACCTTCAGGCATTTGGAAATTGCTCCCAAGGATGAATAGGGCTTGTGGAGGTCTACAATTTTTTTCTGGGGTCTTGGCTGATTTCTGTTTATTTTCCCATGATGTCAAGCAAAGAGTCACTGAGTTTGAAGGTAGGCCTTGAACTACATCCACAGGTACACCTCCAATTGATTCAAATTATGTCAATTAGCCTATCAGAAGCTTCTAAAGCCATGACATCATTTTCTGGAATTCTCCAAGCTGTTTAGTCAGTCACGTTAGTGTATGTAAACTTCTGACCCACTGGAATTGTGATACAGTGAAATAATCTGTCTGTAAACAATGGTTGGAAAAATGACTTGTCATGCACAAAGTAGATGTCCTAACCGACTTGCCAAAACTATAGTTTGTTAATAAGACATTTGTGGAGTGGTTGAAAAACGAGTTTTAATGACTCCAACCTAAGTGTATGTAATCTTCCGACGTCAACTGTAGTTCCCAAACCACTTGCAAGACGCCTGGTCGAGGCCCATTTCAGACAACCTTTTGAATGAGTAGGCGATGGTTGATAGTATCAAAGGCCTTGGACAGGTCTATAAATATGGCAGCGTAGTGATTTCCTATTATCTAAGCAATTTAATATATAATTTAAGACAAGCACAGCTGCTGAAACTGTCCAGGTCTAAAACCAGACTGGTACACATTAAGAATAGAATTTGAAGTTAAGAAAGTTCTTAGCTGAGAATTTGCCAGTGATTGTAATATTTTTGCAAGGCAATATAGTTTAGAAACTGGGCGGTAGGTAATCAAGTTATGATTTAATTATGTGTAATTCTGTGTGATTAGTTAGGTATTTAGTAAATAAATAATTAAACCCAATTTTGTATTGCGGGTTCAACTTGTTAGCCAGTGTTCGTGCAGGTAACCAAGAATTTACAACTTTCAGATGAGACTGAATTAAGGTGACGATTAATATTGACTACTGTTGATGTAAAATATTACTAGGTCTTTACTAAGAGTTTATTCGGAAGATAACCGCTCTATAAATATTATTTCGTGGAGCCCGACTCTCTAGTTAATTACATTTACATGATTAGCTCAATCAGGTAATATTAATTACGGAGAAATTATTTTATAGAATAGTATGTCATATCACTTAATCCGGCATAGTCAAAGACACGACACACCCTACCCCACATCCACCCACCCTACCCCATATAATCCACTCTCCCAGCTTTTGGCAGGAGGGGAATAATGCAGTCATTAATGTGTCTTTCTAGCTTCATGTCTCCGAGCGTGTGGGAGAGGAGGTATGCGGCCCTTCTCACAGTGGGTAAATAACCCTTAATGAAACACTCAGTCTCAGTGGTGGAGCTCTGAGAGAAACCCTACCTACCTCCCTCCAGACTGCTGAGGTTGATGTTTGGACCACTACAATACATTACCTGGTGGGAGACCACAAGCAAACACTACCACTGCCACGCACTAGTGTAGGCCTAATGCCCAAAAAAGGGGATGCATCCCAATTGGCACCCTATTTTCTGTGTAGTGCACTTCCTTTTGACCAGGGCCCATAGAGCTCTGGGCCCGTATCCACAAAGCATCTCAGAAAAGGTCCTAGGAATCCTGTTACAACCTGTTTTAAGACTAAAAAAACTCTCAGCTCAGAGTAGGTTTTAGGATGATGTTAAGACACTGCCCAGACTAGCTCTGAGCCAGCAGTAAAATCAACTCAGAAGTTGGTATTCACGATAGTTTGATCGTTATAATGTATGTTGTTGCACGTTGCACGTAGGTCTAGATTATCTCTGGATTCATCGTACGGAAATATTTTTTAAATGTTTTAAATTGAACCTTTTATTTAACTAGGCAAGTTAGTTAAGAACAAATTCTTATTTACAATGCTGGCCTTCCGGGGAACAGTGGGTTTAACTGCCTTGTCCAGGGGAACAGTGGGTTTAACTGCCTTGTCCAGGGGAACAGTGGGTTTAACTGCCTTGTCCAGGGGAACAGTGGGTTTAACTGCCTTGTCCAGGGGAACAGTGGGTTTAACTGCCTTGTCCAGGGGAACAGTGGGTTTAACTGCCTTGTCCAGGGGAACAGTGGGTTTAACTGCCTTGTCCAGGGGCAGAATGACTTTTAAATTATTATTATTATTTTTTTTACCTTGTCAGCTCGGAGATTCGATAATGCAACTTTTCAGTTACTGGCCCAACGCTCTAACCACTAGGCCACCTGCCGCCCCAAATATCAAAACATTATTTCAACAGCTCCAAAGCAATTGCCTGACCATTGTTGTGGGGACCACTGACTGTCTTTATTCTATCAACAAGACTGCTGGTAACTCTTAACTGTTTAGGACATGAAGTCTCCTAAATATCTGTTGACCAGGTGGGACTCTTATGAGTAAAGATGCTTCATGCATAGTTTTTATGTTTAGCCATAAGAGTAGGAATAAAATGTCTCTCTTCTCAGCATTTCGATCAATGTTCTACTCTGAGATGCTGCTATGTGGATACAGTCCCTGGTCAAAAGCAGTGTGTTTTTATAGAGAACTGGGATCCATTTGGGTTACAGCTGTATTCATAGTCAACCTAGTGCCAGGAGTCTTCCCTGGTTGACCATATGACCTGGCCAAGAACAACGCTGGGCCCTGAGTAATGTGTAAAATCATTTTTGGGTCCTTGAAATACGCTATATAAAACCCATGTATTATAATTATGAATAAATAACTAAGCTATATACAACCCATGTATTATAATTATGAATAACTACGCTATATAAACCCCATGTATTATAATTATTAATAAATAACTATGCTATATAAAACCCATGTATTATAATTATTAATAGATAATTAGTAGGTCCCAGAGTTCTCCTGGTGATAAATGCACTTAACAAATCAAATGAATTATTTGTATTATTAAGTAGGTTATTATTATTAAGTCCACTCTCCCTTGCTACAACTAGGGTGTTCTCCTCTGTGGCTGGCTGGGTCAGACTCTGGTTCAGGTCTCACTGGTGTTGTAAAGATCAGGTGGTAGTATAGTGATAGTATAGTGGTAGTAAATTAATAGCGGTAGTGGCACTATAGTGGAAGTAAATGAATAGCAGAAGTGGTACTATAGTGGTAGTGAATGAATAGCAGTAGTGGCACTATAGTGGAAGTATAGTGATAGTATAGTGGTAGTGGTATTATAGTGGTAGTGAATGAATAGCAGTAGTCGCACTATAGTGGAAGTATAGTGATAGTACAGTGGTAGTGGTATTATAGTGGTAGTGAATGAATAGTGGTAGTAAAAACTGTCAGTAGTAATTTAGGCCGGTAGTCATTTGCGTTCTTGGGCACAGGGTTTATGGTGGTCTGCTTGAAACATGTTGGTATTACAGACTCAATCAGGGACATGTTGAAAATGTCAGTGAAGACACTTGCCTGTTGGTCAGCACATGCCCGGAGCACACGTCCTGGTAATCCGTCTGGCCCTGCAGCCTTGTGTATGTTGACCTGTTTAAAGGTCTTACTCACGTCGGCTACGGAGAGGGTGATCACACAGCCGTCCGGAACAGCTGATGCTCTCATGCATGTCTCAGTGTTGCTTGCCTCGTAGCGAGCATAGAAGTGATTTATCTCGTCTGGTAGGCTCGTGTCACTGGGCAGCTCGCAGCTGTGCTTCCCTTTGTAGTCTGTAATAGTTTGCAAGCCCTGCCATATAAGACGAGCATCGGAGCCGGTGTAGTATGATTCAATCTTAGCCCTGTATTGACGCTTTGCATGTTTGATGGTTCATCGCAGGGCATAGTAGGATTTCTTGTAAGCTTCCGGGTTAGAGTCCCGCACCTTGAAAGCGTCAGCTCTACCCTTTAGCTCAGTGCGAATGTTGCCTGTAATCCATGGCTTCTGGTTGGGGTATGTACGTACAGTCACTGTGGGGACGACGTCATCGATGCACTTATTGATTGATAAAGCCAGTGACTGATGTGGTGTACTCCTCAATGCTATCGGAAGAATCCCGGAACATGTTCCAGTCTGTGAAAGCAAAACAGTCCTGTAGTTTAGCATCTGCTTCATCAGACCGCTTTTTTATAGACCGAGTCACTGGTACTCCCTGCTTTAATTTTTGCTTGTAAGCAGGAATCAGGAGGATAGAGTTGTGGTCAGATTTACCAAATGGAGGGTGAAGAAGAGCTTTGTATGTTTCTCTGTGTGTGGAGTACAGGTGATCTACATTTTTTCCCCTCTGGTTGCACATTTAACATGTTGATAGAAATTCGGTAGAACTGATTTAAGTTTCCCTGCATTAAAGTCTCTGGCCACTAGGAGTGCCGCCTCTGGGTGAGTGGTTTCCTGTTTTCTTATTTCCTTATACAGCTGACTGAGTGCGGTCTTAGTGCCAGCATCTGTCTGTGGTGGTAAATAAACAGCCACGAAAAGTATATCTGTTAACTCTCTAGGCAAGTAGTGTGGCCTTCAATTTATCACAATAAACTCTAGAGACTTCCTTAGATTTCGTGCACCAGCTGTTGTTTACAAATATGCACAGACCCCCCCCTCCCTCCTCGTCTTACCGGAGTGTGCTGTTCTATCTTGCCGGTGCAGCGTATATCCCGCTAGCTAAATATCCATGTCGTCATTCAGCCACGATTCTGTGAAACATTGGATATTACAGTTTTTGATGTCCCGTTGGTAGGGTATTCGTGATCATACCTCGTCTAGTTTATTGTCCAATGATTGCACATTGGCGAGTAGTATTGACGGTAACAGCAGCTTTCCCAGTCGCCTTCTCCAGGTCCTGACCAGGCATCCGGATCTTTGTCCTCTGTACCTTTGTCGCTTCCTCTTGCAAATAACGGGGATGTCGGTTCTGTGGTGTGTTTGGAGAATGTCTTGTGCGTCATCTTTGTTGTAGAAAAAATCTTTGTCTAATCCGACCGAGGTGAGTGATCGCTGTCCTGATATCCAGAAGATTTTTTTTGCTGTAAGATACGGTTGCAGAAACATTATGTACAAAATAAGTTACAAATAACTCGGGAAAAAAACACATAATGGCACAATTGGTTGGCCACCCATAAAACTGCTGCCATTTCTTCCGGCGCCATTTTGTTGAATAATGATAGTATAGTGGTAATATCATCTCTATTCTCTTTTAATGGAGAGGTGGTGTTAATTTACAGCTTCAGGCTGCATGGCCAGCCTCATTTCACATCTACAGTGATGTGCAATGTTTGGTTTCAGTTCCACAGCTGAAAGTGACGGCTCCGCAGCTGAATGTGACGGCTCCGCAGCTGAATGTGACGGCTCCGCAGCTGAATGTGACGGCTCCGCAGCTGAATGTGACGGCTCCGCAGCTGAATGTGACGGCTCCGCAGCTGAATGTGACGGCTCCGCAGCTGAATGTGACGGCTCCGCAGCTGAATGTGACGGCTCCGCAGCTGAATGTGACGGCTCCGCAGCTGAATGTGACGGCTCCGCAGCTGAATGTGACGGCTCCGCAGCTGAATGTGACGGCTCTCCAGCTGAATGTGACGGCTCTCCAGCTGAATGTGACGGCTCTCCAGCTGAATGTGACGGCTCTCCAGCTGAATATGACTGCACCGCAGCTGAATGTGACGGCTCCACAGCTGAATATGATGGCTCCGCACCTGAATGTGACGGCTCCGCACCTGAATGTGACGGCTCCGCAGCTGAATATGACGGCTCCACAGCTGAATATGACGGCTCCACAGCTGAATATGACTGCACCGCAGCTAAATGTGACGGCTCCACAGCTGAATGTGACGTGAATGTGACGGCTCCACAGCTGAATATGACGGCTCCGCAGCTGAATGTGACGGCTCCGCAGCTGAATGTGACGGCTCCGCAGCTGAATGTGACGGCTCCGCAGCTGAATGTGACGGCTCCGCAGCTGAATGTGACGGCTCCGCAGCTGAATGTGACGGCTCCGCAGCTGAATGTGACGGCTCCGCAGCTGAATGTGACGGCTCCGCAGCTGAATGTGACGGCTCCGCAGCTGAATGTGACGGCTCCGCACCTGAATGTGACGGCTCCGCACCTGAATGTGACGCTCCGCACCTGAATGTGACGGCTCCGCACCTGAATGTGACGGCTCCGCACCTGAATGTGACGGCTCCGCACCTGAATGTGACGGCTCCACACCTGAATGTGACGGCTCCACAGCTGAATTTGACAGCTCCACAGCTGAATATGGGTCGTAGAAGAGTCAACATGAGTAACTGGGATATGTGTTTGTTTTTCCCTACTAAACAACATAGGCCTAGTTGAATGTACTGTCTGTAAGTCACTCTGGATAACGGTGTCTGATTAACACTTCAGCCTACTCTGAATGAACATAAAGGCAAGCGTTAAGAGACCTATAGCCTAGTCTATAGGATTTATTAGAGGACGAAGCGAATCATGGCAGTGAAGAAGGTTTCCTACTGAGACTGGTGGTGCATCTGTCAGCCATTACCCCAGCACGGCTTTGACGTGTGTGTGTGTACACCGTGTGTGTGTGTACACCGTGTGTGTGTGTACACCGTGTGTGTGTACACCGTGTGTGTGTGTACACCGTGTGTGTGTGTACACCGTGTGTGTGTGTACACCGTGTGTGTGTGTACACCGTGTGTGTGTGTACACCGTGTGTGTGTGTGTGTGTACACCGTGTGTGTGTGTGTGTACACCGTGTGTGTGTGTGTGTACACCGTGTGTGTGTGTGTGTGTGTGTACACCGTGTGTGTGTGTGTGTGTGTGTGTGTACACACCGTGTGTGTGTGTGTGTGTGTACACCGTGTGTGTGTGTGTGTGTGTACACCGTGTGTGTGTGTGTACACCGTGTGTGTGTGTACACCGTGTGTGTGTGTGTACACCGTGTGTGTGTGTGTACACCGTGTGTGTGTGTGTACACTGTGTGTGTGTGTACACTGTGTGTGTGTGTACACTGTGTGTGTGTGTACACCGTGTGTGTGTGTGTGTGTGTGTGTGTGAACACCGTGTGAACATCGTGTGTGTGTGAACACCATGTGTGTGCATGCGTGCGTGTTTGCATGCGTCCATGAGTGTGTTAGAGGGAGCGTTGTACTCTTGCCGCTATGTCCATCCACACAGCCCAGCTCCTCTGACCAGACCCACTGTCTACTTTCACCATTCTGCACACACAGCCCAGCTCCTCTGACCAGACCCACTGTCCACTTTCACCATTCTGCTCACACAGCCCAGCTCCTCTGACCAGACCCACTGTCCACTTTCACCATTCTGCACACACAGCCCAACTCCTCTGACCAGACCCACTGTCCACTTTCACCATTCTGCACACACAGGCCGCAGGACCTCAGATGGGGCGAAGGTACTAGGGTGTGTTTTGGTGCAGATAACACGTACACCGTGTGTGTGTACCTAGCTAGTGTTGTCCATGGACAACATTGGGCCCCCTAGAATTACATAAAGAACACTTAATTGAATAAGATCTCTATGTTGGACCCACCCAAAGTGAACGCTCTCCGGAAAATCTGCAGAAGTGGTTTTTATGAGGGGTCACAGGTCAGATCTAGTGTAAATCTGGGGCAACACCTCAGTGGGAGAGCTTTGAAGACATTCACGGGGTGCTTCTGCTTTATAAGAATAAGTCAGTGTGACCTCAGGCGGATACCAGGGTGTGTTTTGGTACACACACATAACATGTTGCTACTTGCTTTGCTCGTTTACTTGAACATGGAAAAGGCTTGACTATGTGATCTAAAGACCCTCAAACTGCACTTAGCTTATCTATTGATTTAGATATGCCAGCGAGGCGAACACCATACGCAGTGTCATTATATTGATACACTCTGAATCGGGTTGTTTAGGGCAGGGCTGGAGCAAAAGCCTGCCCACACACTAGTGGCACTCCTGTAGTTTTGAAGAGCCCTTCCCCTAAAGGCTGTGGTTGATTGGCTGTGTTCCAAATGGCCTATAGGCTGAGCCCTATGGGCCCTGGTCAAAAGTAGTGCACGATATACTGAATAGTAGTGCCATTTGGGATATAACCTTTGACCCTTGGGGCCACATGCTGCCAGTGTTTCTCTTCTTGGCCACGGGGGGGCAGCACTTTCCCATAGCCCAGACCAGGCAGAGGCAGGCACTAGGTAGGCAGGCAGGCACAGCTGGTGAGTGGCAGACACTGGGTGGTTTTATGGGGCATCGCCCCACTCCCACATGGCATGGCAGTGGGGAGGCTGTTTGAAGTTGGGCCTGGTTCACCTCAGGGTGTGGAGGGAGAGATGGAGGGAGAGAGAGAGAGAGAGAGATGGAGGGAGGGAGGTTGTCCATTGTTTGGCAGCACTGCAGAGCCAAGCCAAACGTCTGGAGCACAGCATGGGAAAGCACAGTGTGTGTGGCGTGTTGTCTGTTACTACGGGCAATATGGTGTCTGCAGTAAGGAAGAGTCTGCGTAGTTAAAGTAGAATCAGATCAGAAGACTTATGAGAAAGCCAGTTCCAGCCAGTATCATGGAAGACTTTATTAAATACGTTGTATAGCCTAGATTAGACCAGCCTTCTTTGTTGTGAGTTTTTAATAAAAAGCTCATTTATCTAGTTTGTTGATGAGATGTGAGAGAGGGGTTTGGATACGAGGTGGTTTGTTGACGATCTCCAGTGGTGCTTAGCTTGAGGACGACGACTAGTCTAGACAGCGCCCATGACATCATCACACTAGCTAGCTACTGTTGTTTTGGTGAGAGTGACACACACCCAGTCCGCACACACAACCACTCCTGTCCCTCTTGACCACATGCAATTGTTAGGAAGACTGTGCAGTGGCACCTTTGTGTGTGTCATATCTGCTGTTATATGATTAGGCTAACCTCTCTCTCCACCTCTGTCTCTCGTCAGACACAGATCCTCGTCAGTTGGAGAAGCAGGAGCAGCAGCAGCCCACCTATGTTGCCCTCAGCTACATCAACAGGTGAGCAGGCTACTAGCCTAACCCTAACCCCTAACCCCTAACCCCTAACCCTTAACCCTTAACCCTAACCCTAACCTACACTTTATAAAAAATATGAATACAACAATTTCAAAGATTTTGCTGAGTTACAGTTCATTGAAGAAAATCAGTCCATTTAAATAAATAAATTAGGCCCTAATCTATGGATTTTACGTGACTGAGCAGGGGCGCAGCCATGGGTAGGCCCACCCACTTGGGAGCCAGACACACCCAATGGGGACCCAGACCCAGCCAATCAGAATGAGTTTTCCCCCACAAAAGGGCATTATTACAGACAGAGATACTCCTGAAGACTATTTGTTCAGTGTATTTACCAATCAGACCTTGAACCATGGCTGAAAGGATCATGGTTCTGAAATCCCTAATGAACGCTATTCTTATGGTTCAGTTGAAACTGTCCTAACTCTGGCCAGAAAAGGCATGAAGGACCAAATGTCATTAGTAAATAGATGAAACGGTTACTTATGTCAGTATGACCGTGTGGAGGTTTGTGTTTGAGGTCTAAGTCCATGTAACAGTAGAGGTAAGAACATGCCTTCAGCTCACTCAACAGCTAGCCTGAAATGTCACCAATGGTGCTATCCAATAGGATCCTTTTCTATAGCACAACTGGTTGGTGCGTTGTCAAGAAGGGCGGCCACGTGTGTTTGTGATCAGAATACCTCTGGTTGGAGCCCAGTAAGGGGACCGGGACAGTGGAGGAAGAAAAGCTTTTAGCAGTGAACTGATGTCGTTTCATAGGGCCATGCACTTCAGCTTCCAAGGGAATCTGCTCCGTATGTGTGTGTGTGTGTGTGTCTCTCTTAGTTCCACTAGCAACTTCCATCTAGCAGCAGTCAGCCTCATCTGGTGGATAAGTCAGTTTAATTGTGTTAGCGTTGGGTAATAGGATGTTATATAGCCCTGGGTCCTACATTACTAGACCAAGATGACATTTCAATCTCATCCCAGTTCTCCATTCAATCACCATATCAAAGAGGTTTAAAAGGGCTGAGGCACTCTGAGGCAGCAGTGTAACTGTGTAATAAAGGGTCTGGCTACCGCTGTCTGTCTCCCTGTCTTTAGACACACATCTGATGTGGTTTCACATTTCATCTGTTCATTTCACTTCTGCTTTAACAGTGTCTGTGTGAACAGTTCATTTTTATGACTTACGTTTACAGAATACTTTATAATGTAACAATGTTTGGTCAGAGATATAGGCCTTCTGTTAAACATGAAGTTTGGTCAGAGATATAGGCCTACTGTTAAACATGAAGTTTGGTCAGAGATATAGGCCTACTGTTAAACATGAAGTTTGGTCAGAGATATAGGCCTACTGTTAAACATGAAGTTTGGTCAGAGATATAGGCCTACTGTTAAACATGAAGTTTGGTCAGAGATATAGGCCTACTGTTAAACATGAAGTTTGGTCAGAGATATAGGCCTACTGTTAAACATGAAGTTTGGTCAGAGATATAGGCCTTCTGTTAAACATGAAGTTTGGTCAGAGATATAGGCCTACTGTTAAACATGGGAGTGGTTTCAATGAATGATAGACTCAGAGCACATGTTGTTGTACAGTTACTTCAGCGATATACGTTTGTAACGGAGGAGGTTCTGTGAACAACCACGCTGGCATGATGAGACTAATCTTGCCTAAGATCCGACTTATGTTAACTCCCTGAGCTAACAGCTAGGCTTTAGCTCAGCAGGCTAGCACAGCCTTGTGGCGCGCAAACCGAGTCGGTCATATATGATGTGTGGTTGTGTGTCCTCATCCCTCTCTCTCTGGCCCCTCCCTTGCCCAGGTTTATGACAGAGGCAGCGCGTCGGGAGCAGCCTGAGAGGCTGAAGAGGAAGGTGCACCCCAAGCTGTCTCAGTCTCTGACAGGCAGTCTGCCTCGTAGCAGTGACGTCTCCACTCCTCCCAGACGCAGCAGTGGGAACCTCACCCCTCCCATCACACCCTCCTCCTCCTTCCGTAGCAGCACTCCTACAGGTAGGTTACCGTGACAACAGAGTACAGCACCGTCATCTAGGAGGCAGGCGTCAGTAGTTTATGTAATGTGGATTATGTCACTTCCTTGTCCCATATTTTAGTGTGGATCAGGAAATGCCTCTTAAGTTTCAGGAGAAGACATGGAGGTAATTCAGGGAAGATGGGTGCTGTAATGTCTCACAGCAGGGTCCTTAGAGAAGCATAGAGGGTTGACTCTCACAGTCAGTTGGTATAGTCATACACAGGGAAGGTACAGGGCTTATTTAATCAGAATCTCATCATTTTAAGTTGCCATGGTATTTACTTACTTGTGTTCTTTGTTTGTGTCTTTCCCATGTTGCCACTTAGTAAGATATGCTGGGTTTTTCTCTCCTAGTTGCTGCTCCTTGTCTCTTTGGTTCTTGTGGTTGTGGAGCCAAATCTTATTTTGCATTGCCTTAACCCTGGGACCTTGTGAAACGGGCTAAATTCTTTCCCACAAAACAGCATTTTTTTCAGTCTCTCCACAAACTTGGGCTCAGTAATAAGGCAACAGTAGAACCCTGTGGGAACCCTACAGCCAGAACACATGTGGAAGGCTTGAGTCTGAATCTGTCTCATCAGCCGGTCCAAAACCCTTGAGGCTAGGATGCCCATGCCAGTCATAGGATACGTCCCGAATGGCAGTCTATTATAGTGCACTATGGGCCTTATGGGCCCTGGTCAAAACTAATGCACTATATAGGGAATAAGGTACCATATGGGACTCAGCCTTAGTCATTAACTGTGCTTGAATCAGAGCAGAGTACTGGAGTTGCTGAAATAGGAGTATTACTCTAATTGTTTATGGACGGCAGTAGGCACGTTTTTATGACAAATCATATTGTGATGTGTGTCTGTGTGTGTGTGTGTTTCTCCCCTTCAGGCAGTGAGTATGATGAAGAGGAGGTGGACTATGAGGAGTCAGACAGTGGTGAGTCCTGGACCACAGAGAGTGCCATCAGCTCAGAGTCTATCCTCAGCTCCATGTGTATGAATGGAGGAGAGGAGAAACCCTTCGCCTGCCCTGTGCCTGGCTGCAAGAAGCGATACAAGGTGGGCCAACCGCACTCAGTCCATTTAATCAATACCATGTGTAAATGCTCTGACATGTGATCAGATGATTGCAACCAGATAATACAAGACGCATGTTATTACCGAGTGTAAATGGGGTCTCATATCCTCTCCCTTGCACTGCCCTATGAATAGAGCCAGGGGTATTCCATGTGACATGTCCAGGAAAAATCTCAAACAGCTTTTAACTAGAGCCCTGAGTTAAACTAAGAGCCAGAGTGTTTATTCATCAGGTCATGTGGTCAGGGAAGTATCCTGTCTCTACCTACCTGTCTGTGGATATTGGCTAGATACATAGTCTATGCTTTCTGTTCGAGTGTCTCCTTCTCATAAGACTCCAGATTAAAACCATCCATTACCCAAGATGTTGGTTTGGTCCGAAACAGACCAAGGCTCTGCATGCAGATAAAGCAACACCTCACGGCACAACGCCTCTCCCATATTTGACCTAGATAGCCTGTATGTATCTACTGATATGTAGGCCATGTGTGCCTTTTGTAAATTGATATAGTTCTGTCCTTGAGCTGTTCTTGTCTGTTGATGTTCTGTATTATTTCATGTTTTCTGTTGGACCCCAGGAAGAGTAGCTGCTGCTATGTGAGGTCTATATAACATCCCAGTTCAAACGGATGTCAAACACCGCCATCGTGTTCCTGCTGTTGAGAAAACAGGGTGTTGCAGCATGTCAACATCTTGACATACATCCACGTCCACTGCAGTGATTTAGGGAGTATTTCCAGGATGTTCCATCTGGGTTGGCTGTGTGTCCGGGATAAATGGTGCTCAGCTTGAGAAAATGGCATTGCTGATGTGAATGACAGGGTTATGGCTGATGACACAGTTAGTAGACTCTAGAACACGTGTCAAACTCATTCCACGGAGGGCCACGTGTCAAACTCATTCCACGGAGGGACGAGTGTCTGCGGGTGTTCCCTCCACCCCTGTTCTCCCCTCACCTGATTGTCTAGGTCTTATTTGAAAGGAAAAACATTAAACCTGCAGACATCCTGCTGTACAAGAAACAGGATATATAGTTAGTAGTAGACTCTAGGCTGTACAAGAAACATGATATATAGTTAGTATTAGACTAGGCTGTACAAGAAACAGGATATATAGTTGGTAGTAGACTAGGCTGTACAAGAAACAGGATATATAGTTAGTATTAGACTAGGCTGTACAAGAAACAGGATATATAGTTGGTAGTAGACTAGGCTGTACAAGAAACAGGATATATAGTTAGTATTAGACTCTAGGCTGTACAAGAAACATTATATATAGTTAGTAGTAGACTAGGCTGTACAAGAAACATGATATATAGTTAGTATTAGACTAGGCTGTACAAGAAACAGGATATATAGTTGGTAGTAGACTAGGCTGTACAAGAAACAGGATATATAGTTAGTATTAGACTCTAGGCTGTACAAGAAACATGATATATAGTTAGTAGTAGACTCTAGGCTGTACAAGAAACATGATATATAGTTAGTAGTAGACTAGGCTGTACAAGAAACATGATATATAGTTAGTAGTAGACTAGGCTGTACAAGAAACATGATATATAGTTAGTATTAGACTAGGCTGTACAAGAAACATGATATATCGTTAGTAGTAGACTAGGCTGTACAAGAAACATGATATATCGTTAGTAGTAGACTAGGCTGTACAAGAAACATGATATATCGTTAGTAGTAGACTAGGCTGTACAAGAAACATGATATATCGTTAGTAGTAGACTAGGCTGTACAAGAAACATGATATATAGTTAGTATTAGACTAGGCTGTACAAGAAACATGATATATCGTTAGTAGTAGACTAGGCTGTACAAGAAACATGATATATCGTTAGTAGTAGACTAGGCTGTACAAGAAACGTGATATATAGTTAGTAGTAGACTCTAGGCTGTACAAGAAACATGATATATAGTTAGTATTAGACTCTAGGCTGTACAAGAAACATGATATATAGTTAGTATTAGACTAGGCTGTACAAGAAACATGATATATAGTTAGTATTAGACTAGGCTGTACAAGAAACAGGATATATAGTTAGTAGTAGACTAGGCTGTACAAGAAACATGATATATAGTTAGTATTAGACTAGGCTGTACAAGAAACATTATATATAGTTAGTATTAGACTAGGCTGTACAAGAAACATGATGTATAGTTAGTATTAGACTAGGCTGTACAAGAAACATGATATATAGTTAGTATTAGACTCTAGGCTGTACAAGAAACATGATATATAGTTAGTATTAGACTCTAGGCTGTACAAGAAGCATGATATATAGTTAGTATTAGACTAGGCTGTACAAGAAACATGATATATAGTTAGTAGTAGACTAGGCTGTACAAGAAACATGATATATAGTTAGTATTAGACTAGGCTGTACAAGAAACATGATATATAGTTAGTATTAGACTAGGCTATACAAGAAACATGATATATAGTTAGTATTAGACTCTAGGCTGTACAAGAAACATTATATATAGTTAGTAGTAGACTAGGCTGTACAAGAAACATGATATATAGTTAGTATTAGACTAGGCTGTACAAGAAACATGATATATAGTTAGTCTTAGACTAGGCTGTACAAGAAACAGGATATATAGTAGTAGTAGACTAGGCTGTACAAGAAACATGATATATAGTTAGTATTAGACTCTAGGCTGTACAAGAAACATGATATATAGTTAGTATTAGACTAGGCTGTACAATAAACATTATATATAGTTAGTAGTAGACTAGGCTGTACAAGAAACATGATATATAGTTAGTATTAGACTAGGCTGTACAAGAAACATGATATATAGTTAGTATTACACTCTAGGCTGTACAAGAAACATGATATATAGTTAGTAGTAGACTAGGCTGTACAAGAAACATGATATATAGTTAGTATTAGACTAGGCTGTACAAGAAACATGATATATAGTTAGTATTAGACTAGGCTGTACAAGAAACAGGATATATAGTAGTAGTAGACTAGGCTGTACAAGAAACATGATATATAGTTAGTATTAGACTAGGCTGTACAAGAAACATGATATATAGTTAGTATTAGACTAGGCTGTACAAGAAACATGATATATAGTTAGTATTAGACTAGGCTGTACAAGAAACATGATATATAGTTAGTAGTAGACTAGGCTGTACAAGAAACATGATATATATAGTTAGTATTAGACTCTAGGCTGTACAAGAAACATGATATATAGTTAGTAGTAGACTAGGCTGTACAAGAAACATGATATATAGTTAGTATTAGACTAGGCTGTACAAGAAACATGATATATAGTTAGTATTAGACTATGCTGTACAAGAAACATGATATATTGTTAGTATTAGACTAGGCTGTACAAGAAACATGATATATAGTTAGTATTAGACTAGGCTGTACAAGAAACATGATATATAGTTAGTATTAGACTAGGCTGTACAAGAAACAGGATATATAGTTAGTATTAGACTAGGCTGTACAAGAAACATGATATGTAGTTAGTAGTAGACTCTAGGCTGTACAAGAAACATGATATATAGTTAGTATTAGACTAGGCTGTACAAGAAACAGGATATATAGTTAGTATTAGACTAGGCTGTACAAGAAACATGATATATAGTTAGTATTAGACTAGGCTGTACAAGAAACATGATATATAGTTAGTAGTAGACTAGGCTGTACAAGAAACATGATATATAGTTAGTATTAGACTAGGCTGTACAAGAAACATGATATATAGTTAGTATTAGACTAGGCTGTACAAGAAACATGATATATAGTTAGTATTAGACTAGGCTGTACAAGAAACATGATATATAGTTAGTAGTAGACTAGGCTGTACAAGAAACATGATATGTAGTTAGTAGTAGACTAGGCTGTACAAGAAACATGATATATAGTTAGTAGTAGACTAGGCTGTACAAGAAACATGATATATCGTTAGTAGTAGACTAGGCTGTACAAGAAACATGATGTATAGTTAGTATTAGACTAGGCTGTACAAGAAACATGATATATAGTTAGTATTAGACTCTAGGCTGTACAAGAAACATTATATATAGTTAGTATTAGACTAGGCTGTACAAGAAACATGATATATAGTTAGTAGTAGACTAGGCTGTACAAGAAACATTATATATAGTTAGTAGTAGACTAGGCTGTACAAGAAACATGATATATAGTTAGTATTAGACTAGGCTGTACAAGAAACAGGATATATAGTTGGTAGTAGACTAGGCTGTACAAGAAACATGATATATAGTTAGTATTAGACTAGGCTGTACAAGAAACATGATATATAGTTAGTATTAGACTATGCTGTACAAGAAACATGATATATTGTTAGTATTAGACTAGGCTGTACAAGAAACATGATATATAGTTAGTATTAGACTAGGCTGTACAAGAAACATGATATATAGTTAGTATTAGACTAGGCTGTACAAGAAACAGGATATATAGTTAGTATTAGACTAGGCTGTACAAGAAACATGATATGTAGTTAGTATTAGACTAGGCTGTACAAGAAACATGATATATAGTTGGTAGTAGACTAGGCTGTACAAGAAACATTATATATAGTTAGTAGTAGACTAGGCTGTACAAGAAACAGGATATATAGTTAGTATTAGACTAGGCTGTACAAGAAACATGATATGTAGTTAGTAGTAGACTCTAGGCTGTACAAGAAACATGATATATAGTTAGTATTAGACTAGGCTGTACAAGAAACATGATATATAGTTAGTATTAGACTAGGCTGTACAAGAAACATGATATATAGTTAGTATTAGACTAGGCTGTACAAGAAACATGATGTATAGTTAGTATTAGACTAGGCTGTACAAGAAACATGATATATCGTTAGTATTAGACTAGGCTGTACAAGAAACATGATGTATAGTTAGTATTAGACTCTAGGCTGTACAAGAAACATGATATATAGTTAGTATTAGACTAGGCTGTACAAGAAACATGATATATAGTTAGTATTAGACTAGGCTGTACAAGAAACATGATATATAGTTAGTATTAGACTAGGCTGTACAAGAAACATGATGTATAGTTAGTATTAGACTAGGCTGTACAAGAAACATGATATATAGTTAGTATTAGACTCTAGGCTGTACAAGAAACATTATATATAGTTAGTAGTAGACTAGGCTGTACAAGAAACATGATATATAGTTAGTATTAGACTAGGCTGTACAAGAAACATGATATATAGTTAGTATTAGACTAGGCTGTACAAGAAACATGATATATAGTTAGTATTAGACTAGGCTGTACAAGAAACATTATATATAGTTAGTAGTAGACTAGGCTGTACAAGAAACATGATATGTAGTTAGTAGTAGACTAGGCTGTACAAGAAACATGATATGTAGTTAGTAGTAGACTAGGCTGTACAAGAAACATGATATATAGTTAGTAGTAGACTAGGCTGTACAAGAAACATGATATATCGTTAGTAGTAGACTAGGCTGTACAAGAAACATGATGTATAGTTAGTATTAGACTAGGCTGTACAAGAAACATGATATATAGTTAGTATTAGACTCTAGGCTGTACAAGAAACATTATATATAGTTAGTAGTAGACTAGGCTGTACAAGAAACATTATATATAGTTAGTAGTAGACTAGGCTGTACAAGAAACATGATATATAGTTAGTATTAGACTAGGCTGTACAAGAAACAGGATATATAGTTGGTAGTAGACTAGGCTGTACAAGAAACAGGATATATAGTTAGTATTAGACTATGCTGTACAAGAAACATGATATATTGTTAGTATTAGACTAGGCTGTACAAGAAACATGATATATAGTTAGTATTAGACTAGGCTGTACAAGAAACATGATATATAGTTAGTATTAGACTAGGCTGTACAAGAAACAGGATATATAGTTAGTATTAGACTAGGCTGTACAAGAAACATGATATGTAGTTAGTAGTAGACTCTAGGCTGTACAAGAAACATGATATATAGTTAGTATTAGACTAGGCTGTACAAGAAACATGATATATAGTTAGTAGTAGACTAGGCTGTACAAGAAACATGATATATAGTTAGTATTAGACTAGGCTGTACAAGAAACATGATATATAGTTAGTAGTAGACTAGGCTGTACAAGAAACATGATATATAGTTAGTATTAGACTAGGCTGTACAAGAAACATGATATATAGTTAGTAGTAGACTAGGCTGTACAAGAAACATGATATATAGTTAGTAGTAGACTAGGCTGTACAAGAAACATGATATATAGTTAGTATTAGACTAGGCTGTACAAGAAACATGATATATAGTTAGTATTAGACTAGGCTGTACAAGAAACATGATATATAGTTAGTATTAGACTAGGCTGTACAAGAAACATGATATATAGTTAGTAGTAGACTAGGCTGTACAAGAAACATGATATATAGTTAGTATTAGACTCTAGGCTGTACAAGAAACATGATATATAGTTAGTAGTAGACTAGGCTGTACAAGAAACATGATATATAGTTAGTATTAGACTAGGCTGTACAAGAAACATGATATATAGTTAGTATTAGACTATGCTGTACAAGAAACATGATATATTGTTAGTATTAGACTAGGCTGTACAAGAAACATGATATATAGTTAGTATTAGACTAGGCTGTACAAGAAACATGATATATAGTTAGTATTAGACTAGGTTGTACAAGAAACAGGATATATAGTTAGTATTAGACTAGGCTGTACAAGAAACATGATATATAGTTAGTATTAGACTAGGCTGTACAAGAAACATGATATATAGTTAGTAGTAGACTAGGCTGTACAAGAAACATGATATATAGTTAGTAGTAGACTAGGCTGTACAAGAAACATGATATATAGTTAGTATTAGACTCTAGGCTGTACAAGAAACATGATATATAGTTAGTATTAGACTAGGCTGTACAAGAAACATGATGTATAGTTAGTATTAGACTAGGCTGTACAAGAAACATGATATATAGTTAGTATTAGACTAGGCTGTACAAGAAACATGATATATAGTTAGTATTAGACTAGGCTGTACAAGAAACATGATATATAGTTAGTAGTAGACTAGGCTGTACAAGAAACATGATATATAGTTAGTATTAGACTAGGCTGTACAAGAAACATGATATATAGTTAGTATTAGACTAGGCTGTACAAGAAACATGATATATAGTTAGTAGTAGACTAGGCTGTACAAGAAACATGATATATAGTTAGTATTAGACTCTAGGCTGTACAAGAAACATGATATATAGTTAGTAGTAGACTAGGCTGTACAAGAAACATGATATATAGTTAGTATTAGACTAGGCTGTACAAGAAACATGATATATAGTTAGTATTAGACTAGGCTGTACAAGAAACATGATATATAGTTAGTATTAGACTAGGCTGTACAAGAAACATGATATATAGTTAGTATTAGACTAGGTTGTACAAGAAACAGGATATATAGTTAGTATTAGACTAGGCTGTACAAGAAACATGATATATAGTTAGTATTAGACTAGGCTGTACAAGAAACATGATATATAGTTAGTAGTAGACTAGGCTGTACAAGAAACATGATATATAGTTAGTAGTAGACTAGGCTGTACAAGAAACATGATATATAGTTAGTATTAGACTCTAGGCTGTACAAGAAACATGATATATAGTTAGTATTAGACTAGGCTGTACAAGAAACATGATGTATAGTTAGTAATAGACTAGGCTGTACAAGAAACATGATGTATAGTTAGTATTAGACTAGGCTGTACAAGAAACATGATATATCGTTAGTATTAGACTAGGCTGTACAAGAAACATGATGTATAGTTAGTATTAGACTCTAGGCTGTACAAGAAACATGATATATAGTTAGTATTAGACTAGGCTGTACAAGAAACATGATATATAGTTAGTATTAGACTAGGCTGTACAAGAAACATGATATATAGTTAGTATTAGACTAGGCTGTACAAGAAACATGATGTATAGTTAGTATTAGACTAGGCTGTACAAGAAACATGATATATAGTTAGTATTAGACTCTAGGCTGTACAAGAAACATTATATATAGTTAGTAGTAGACTAGGCTGTACAAGAAACATGATATATAGTTAGTATTAGACTAGGCTGTACAAGAAACATGATATATAGTTAGTATTAGACTAGGCTGTACAAGAAACATGATATATAGTTAGTATTAGACTAGGCTGTACAAGAAACAGGATATATAGTTAGTATTAGACTAGGCTGTACAAGAAACATGATATGTAGTTAGTAGTAGACTCTAGGCTGTACAAGAAACATGATATATAGTTAGTATTAGACTAGGCTGTACAAGAAACATGATATATAGTTAGTATTAGACTAGGCTGTACAAGAAACATGATATATAGTTAGTATTAGACTAGGCTGTACAAGAAACATGATGTATAGTTAGTATTAGACTAGGCTGTACAAGAAACATGATATATCGTTAGTATTAGACTAGGCTGTACAAGAAACATGATGTATAGTTAGTATTAGACTCTAGGCTGTACAAGAAACATGATATATAGTTAGTATTAGACTAGGCTGTACAAGAAACATGATATATAGTTAGTATTAGACTAGGCTGTACAAGAAACATGATATATAGTTAGTATTAGACTAGGCTGTACAAGAAACATGATGTATAGTTAGTATTAGACTAGGCTGTACAAGAAACATGATATATAGTTAGTATTAGACTCTAGGCTGTACAAGAAACATTATATATAGTTAGTAGTAGACTAGGCTGTACAAGAAACATGATATATAGTTAGTATTAGACTAGGCTGTACAAGAAACATGATATATAGTTAGTATTAGACTAGGCTGTACAAGAAACATGATATATAGTTAGTATTAGACTAGGCTGTACAAGAAACATTATATATAGTTAGTAGTAGACTAGGCTGTACAAGAAACATGATATGTAGTTAGTAGTAGACTAGGCTGTACAAGAAACATGATATGTAGTTAGTAGTAGACTAGGCTGTACAAGAAACATGATATATAGTTAGTAGTAGACTAGGCTGTACAAGAAACATGATATATCGTTAGTAGTAGACTAGGCTGTACAAGAAACATGATGTATAGTTAGTATTAGACTAGGCTGTACAAGAAACATGATATATAGTTAGTATTAGACTCTAGGCTGTACAAGAAACATTATATATAGTTAGTAGTAGACTAGGCTGTACAAGAAACATTATATATAGTTAGTAGTAGACTAGGCTGTACAAGAAACATGATATATAGTTAGTATTAGACTAGGCTGTACAAGAAACAGGATATATATTTGGTAGTAGACTAGGCTGTACAAGAAACAGGATATATAGTTAGTATTAGACTATGCTGTACAAGAAACATGATATATTGTTAGTATTAGACTAGGCTGTACAAGAAACATGATATATAGTTAGTATTAGACTAGGCTGTACAAGAAACAGGATATATAGTTGGTAGTAGACTAGGCTGTACAAGAAACAGGATATATAGTTAGTATTAGACTATGCTGTACAAGAAACATGATATATTGTTAGTATTAGACTAGGCTGTACAAGAAACATGATATATAGTTAGTATTAGACTAGGCTGTACAAGAAACATGATATATAGTTAGTATTAGACTAGGCTGTACAAGAAACAGGATATATAGTTAGTATTAGACTAGGCTGTACAAGAAACATGATATGTAGTTAGTAGTAGACTCTAGGCTGTACAAGAAACATGATATATAGTTAGTATTAGACTAGGCTGTACAAGAAACATGATATATAGTTAGTAGTAGACTAGGCTGTACAAGAAACATGATATATAGTTAGTATTAGACTAGGCTGTACAAGAAACATGATATATAGTTAGTAGTAGACTAGGCTGTACAAGAAACATGATATATAGTTAGTATTAGACTAGGCTGTACAAGAAACATGATATATAGTTAGTAGTAGACTAGGCTGTACAATAAACATGATATATAGTTAGTAGTAGACTAGGCTGTACAAGAAACATGATATATAGTTAGTATTAGACTAGGCTGTACAAGAAACAGGATATATAGTTAGTATTAGACTAGGCTGTACAAGAAACATGATGTATAGTTAGTAATAGACTAGGCTGTACAAGAAACATGATGTATAGTTAGTATTAGACTAGGCTGTACAAGAAACATGATATATCGTTAGTATTAGACTAGGCTGTACAAGAAACATGATGTATAGTTAGTATTAGACTCTAGGCTGTACAAGAAACATGATATATAGTTAGTATTAGACTAGGCTGTACAAGAAACATGATATATAGTTAGTATTAGACTAGGCTGTACAAGAAACATGATATATAGTTAGTATTAGACTAGGCTGTACAAGAAACATGATGTATAGTTAGTATTAGACTAGGCTGTACAAGAAACATGATATATAGTTAGTATTAGACTCTAGGCTGTACAAGAAACATTATATATAGTTAGTAGTAGACTAGGCTGTACAAGAAACATGATATATAGTTAGTATTAGACTAGGCTGTACAAGAAACATGATATATAGTTAGTATTAGACTAGGCTGTACAAGAAACATGATATATAGTTAGTATTAGACTAGGCTGTACAAGAAACAGGATATATAGTTAGTATTAGACTAGGCTGTACAAGAAACATGATATGTAGTTAGTAGTAGACTCTAGGCTGTACAAGAAACATGATATATAGTTAGTATTAGACTAGGCTGTACAAGAAACATGATATATAGTTAGTATTAGACTAGGCTGTACAAGAAACATGATATATAGTTAGTATTAGACTAGGCTGTACAAGAAACATGATGTATAGTTAGTATTAGACTAGGCTGTACAAGAAACATGATATATCGTTAGTATTAGACTAGGCTGTACAAGAAACATGATGTATAGTTAGTATTAGACTCTAGGCTGTACAAGAAACATGATATATAGTTAGTATTAGACTAGGCTGTACAAGAAACATGATATATAGTTAGTATTAGACTAGGCTGTACAAGAAACATGATATATAGTTAGTATTAGACTAGGCTGTACAAGAAACATGATGTATAGTTAGTATTAGACTAGGCTGTACAAGAAACATGATATATAGTTAGTATTAGACTCTAGGCTGTACAAGAAACATTATATATAGTTAGTAGTAGACTAGGCTGTACAAGAAACATGATATATAGTTAGTATTAGACTAGGCTGTACAAGAAACATGATATATAGTTAGTATTAGACTAGGCTGTACAAGAAACATGATATATAGTTAGTATTAGACTAGGCTGTACAAGAAACATTATATATAGTTAGTAGTAGACTAGGCTGTACAAGAAACATGATATGTAGTTAGTAGTAGACTAGGCTGTACAAGAAACATGATATGTAGTTAGTAGTAGACTAGGCTGTACAAGAAACATGATATATAGTTAGTAGTAGACTAGGCTGTACAAGAAACATGATATATCGTTAGTAGTAGACTAGGCTGTACAAGAAACATGATGTATAGTTAGTATTAGACTAGGCTGTACAAGAAACATGATATATAGTTAGTATTAGACTCTAGGCTGTACAAGAAACATTATATATAGTTAGTAGTAGACTAGGCTGTACAAGAAACATTATATATAGTTAGTAGTAGACTAGGCTGTACAAGAAACATGATATATAGTTAGTATTAGACTAGGCTGTACAAGAAACAGGATATATAGTTGGTAGTAGACTAGGCTGTACAAGAAACAGGATATATAGTTAGTATTAGACTATGCTGTACAAGAAACATGATATATTGTTAGTATTAGACTAGGCTGTACAAGAAACATGATATATAGTTAGTATTAGACTAGGCTGTACAAGAAACAGGATATATAGTTGGTAGTAGACTAGGCTGTACAAGAAACAGGATATATAGTTAGTATTAGACTATGCTGTACAAGAAACATGATATATTGTTAGTATTAGACTAGGCTGTACAAGAAACATGATATATAGTTAGTATTAGACTAGGCTGTACAAGAAACATGATATATAGTTAGTATTAGACTAGGCTGTACAAGAAACAGGATATATAGTTAGTATTAGACTAGGCTGTACAAGAAACATGATATGTAGTTAGTAGTAGACTCTAGGCTGTACAAGAAACATGATATATAGTTAGTATTAGACTAGGCTGTACAAGAAACATGATATATAGTTAGTAGTAGACTAGGCTGTACAAGAAACATGATATATAGTTAGTATTAGACTAGGCTGTACAAGAAACATGATATATAGTTAGTAGTAGACTAGGCTGTACAAGAAACATGATATATAGTTAGTATTAGACTAGGCTGTACAAGAAACATGATATATAGTTAGTAGTAGACTAGGCTGTACAATAAACATGATATATAGTTAGTAGTAGACTAGGCTGTACAAGAAACATGATATATAGTTAGTATTAGACTAGGCTGTACAAGAAACATGATATATAGTTAGTATTAGACTAGGCTGTACAAGAAACATGATATATAGTTAGTATTAGACTAGGCTGTACAAGAAACATGATATATAGTTAGTAGTAGACTAGGCTGTACAAGAAACATGATATATAGTTAGTATTAGACTCTAGGCTGTACAAGAAACATGATATATAGTTAGTAGTAGACTAGGCTGTACAAGAAACATGATATATAGTTAGTATTAGACTAGGCTGTACAAGAAACATGATATATAGTTAGTATTAGACTATGCTGTACAAGAAACATGATATATTGTTAGTATTAGACTAGGCTGTACAAGAAACATGATATATAGTTAGTATTAGACTAGGCTGTACAAGAAACATGATATATAGTTAGTATTAGACTAGGTTGTACAAGAAACAGGATATATAGTTAGTATTAGACTAGGCTGTACAAGAAACATGATATATAGTTAGTATTAGACTAGGCTGTACAAGAAACATGATATATAGTTAGTAGTAGACTAGGCTGTACAAGAAACATGATATATAGTTAGTAGTAGACTAGGCTGTACAAGAAACATGATATATAGTTAGTATTAGACTCTAGGCTGTACAAGAAACATGATATATAGTTAGTATTAGACTAGGCTGTACAAGAAACATGATGTATAGTTAGTATTAGACTAGGCTGTACAAGAAACATGATGTATAGTTAGTATTAGACTAGGCTGTACAAGAAACATGATATATCGTTAGTATTAGACTAGGCTGTACAAGAAACATGATGTATAGTTAGTATTAGACTCTAGGCTGTACAAGAAACATGATATATAGTTAGTATTAGACTAGGCTGTACAAGAAACATGATATATAGTTAGTATTAGACTAGGCTGTACAAGAAACATGATATATAGTTAGTATTAGACTAGGCTGTACAAGAAACATGATGTATAGTTAGTATTAGACTAGGCTGTACAAGAAACATGATATATAGTTAGTATTAGACTCTAGGCTGTACAAGAAACATTATATATAGTTAGTAGTAGACTAGGCTGTACAAGAAACATGATATATAGTTAGTATTAGACTAGGCTGTACAAGAAACATGATATATAGTTAGTATTAGACTAGGCTGTACAAGAAACATGATATATAGTTAGTATTAGACTAGGCTGTACAAGAAACATTATATATAGTTAGTAGTAGACTAGGCTGTACAAGAAACATGATATGTAGTTAGTAGTAGACTAGGCTGTACAAGAAACATGATATGTAGTTAGTAGTAGACTAGGCTGTACAAGAAACATGATATATAGTTGGTAGTAGACTAGGCTGTACAAGAAACATGATATATCGTTAGTAGTAGACTAGGCTGTACAAGAAACATGATGTATAGTTAGTATTAGACTAGGCTGTACAAGAAACATGATATATAGTTAGTATTAGACTCTAGGCTGTACAAGAAACATTATATATAGTTAGTAGTAGACTAGGCTGTACAAGAAACATGATATATAGTTAGTAGTAGACTAGGCTGTACAAGAAACATTATATATAGTTAGTAGTAGACTAGGCTGTACAAGAAACATGATATATAGTTAGTATTAGACTAGGCTGTACAAGAAACATGATATATAGTTAGTATTAGACTAGGCTGTACAAGAAACAGGATATATAGTTAGTATTAGACTAGGCTGTACAAGAAACATGATATATAGTTAGTAGTAGACTAGGCTGTACAAGAAACATGATATATAGTTAGTAGTAGACTAGGCTGTACAAGAAACATGATATATAGTTAGTATTAGACTAGGCTGTACAAGAAACATGATATATAGTTAGTATTAGACTAGGCTGTACAAGAAACAGGATATATAGTTAGTATTAGACTAGGCTGTACAAGAAACATGATATGTAGTTAGTAGTAGACTCTAGGCTGTACAAGAAACATGATATATAGTTAGTATTAGACTAGGCTGTACAAGAAACATGATATATAGTTAGTATTAGACTAGGCTGTACAAGAAACATGATATATAGTTAGTATTAGACTCTAGGCTGTACAAGAAACATGATATATAGTTAGTAGTAGACTAGGCTGTACAAGAAACATGATGTATAGTTAGTATTAGACTAGGCTGTACAAGAAACATGATATATAGTTAGTATTAGACTCTAGGCTGTACAAGAAACATGATATATAGTTAGTAGTAGACTAGGCTGTACAAGAAACATGATATATAGTTAGTATTAGACTAGGCTGTACAAGAAACATGATATATAGTTAGTATTAGACTATGCTGTACAAGAAACATGATATATTGTTAGTATTAGACTAGGCTGTACAAGAAACATGATATATAGTTAGTATTAGACTAGGCTGTACAAGAAACATGATATATAGTTAGTATTAGACTAGGCTGTACAAGAAACAGGATATATAGTTAGTATTAGACTAGGCTGTACAAGAAACATGATATGTAGTTAGTAGTAGACTCTAGGCTGTACAAGAAACATGATATATAGTTAGTATTAGACTAGGCTGTACAAGAAACATGATATATAGTTAGTAGTAGACTAGGCTGTCCAAGAAACATGATATATAGTTAGTAGTAGACTAGGCTGTACAAGAAACATGATATATAGTTAGTATTAGACTCTAGGCTGTACAAGAAACATGATATATAGTTAGTATTAGACTAGGCTGTACAAGAAACATGATGTATAGTTAGTATTAGACTAGGCTGTACAAGAAACATGATGTATAGTTAGTATTAGACTAGGCTGTACAAGAAACATTATATATCGTTAGTATTAGACTAGGCTGTACAAGAAACATGATATATCGTTAGTATTAGACTAGGCTGTACAAGAAACATGATGTATAGTTAGTATTAGACTCTAGGCTGTACAAGAAACATGATATATAGTTAGTATTAGACTAGGCTGTACAAGAAACATGATATATAGTTAGTATTAGACTAGGCTGTACAAGAAACATGATATATAGTTAGTATTAGACTAGGCTGTACAAGAAACATGATGTATAGTTAGTATTAGACTAGGCTGTACAAGAAACATGATATATAGTTAGTATTAGACTCTAGGCTGTACAAGAAACATTATATATAGTTAGAAGTAGACTAGGCTGTACAAGAAACATGATATATAGTTAGTATTAGACTAGGCTGTACAAGAAACATGATATATAGTTAGTATTAGACTAGGCTGTACAAGAAACATGATATATAGTTAGTATTAGACTAGGCTGTACAAGAAACATTATATATAGTTAGTAGTAGACTAGGCTGTACAAGAAACATGATATGTAGTTAGTAGTAGACTAGGCTGTACAAGAAACATGATATGTAGTTAGTAGTAGACTAGGCTGTACAAGAAACATGATATATAGTTAGTAGTAGACTAGGCTGTACAAGAAACATGATATATCGTTAGTAGTAGACTAGGCTGTACAAGAAACATGATGTATAGTTAGTATTAGACTAGGCTGTACAAGAAACATGATATATAGTTAGTATTAGACTCTAGGCTGTACAAGAAACATTATATATAGTTAGTAGTAGACTAGGCTGTACAAGAAACATGATATATAGTTAGTAGTAGACTAGGCTGTACAAGAAACATTATATATAGTTAGTAGTAGACTAGGCTGTACAAGAAACATGATATATAGTTAGTATTAGACTAGGCTGTACAAGAAACATGATATATAGTTAGTATTAGACTCTAGGCTGTACAAGAAACATGATATATAGTTAGTATTAGACTAGGCTGTACAAGAAACATGATATATAGTTAGTATTAGACTAGGCTGTACAAGAAACATTATATATAGTTAGTAGTAGACTAGGCTGTACAAGAAACATGATATATAGTTAGTATTAGTCTAGGCTGTACAAGAAACATGATATATAGTTAGTATTAGACTAGGCTGTACAAGAAACATTATATATAGTTAGTAGTAGACTAGGCTGTACAAGAAACATGATATATAGTTAGTATTAGACTAGGCTGTACAAGAAACATGATATATAGTTAGTATTAGACTCTAGGCTGTACAAGAAACATGATATATAGTTAGTAGTAGACTAGGCTGTACAAGAAACATGATATATAGTTAGTATTAGACTAGGCTGTACAAGAAACATTATATATAGTTAGTAGTAGACTAGGCTGTACAAGAAACATTATATATAGTTAGTAGTAGACTAGGCTGTACAAGAAACATGATATATAGTTAGTATTAGACTAGGCTGTACAAGAAACATGATATATAGTTAGTATTAGACTCTAGGCTGTACAAGAAACATGATATATAGTTAGTAGTAGACTAGGCTGTACAAGAAACATGATATATAGTTAGTATTAGACTAGGCTGTACAATAAACATGATATATAGTTAGTATTAGACTAGGCTGTACAAGAAACATGATATATCGTTAGTAGTAGACTAGGCTGTACAAGAAACATGATATATCGTTAGTAGTAGACTAGGCTGTACAAGAAACATGATATATAGTTAGTATTAGACTAGGCTGTACAAGAAACATGATATATAGTTAGTAGTAGACTAGGCTGTACAAGAAACATGATATATCGTTAGTAGTAGACTAGGCTGTACAAGAAACATGATATATAGTTAGTATTAGACTCTAGGCTGTACAAGAAACATGATATATAGTTAGTAGTAGACTAGGCTGTACAAGAAACATGATATATAGTTAGTAGTAGACTCTAGGCTGTACAAGAAACATGATATATAGTTAGTAGTAGACTCTAGGCTGTACAAGAAACATGATATATAGTTAGTAGTAGACTCTAGGCTGTACAAGAAACATGATATATAGTTAGTAGTAGACTCTAGGCTGTACAAGAAACATGATATATAGTTAGTATTAGACTAGGCTGTACAAGAAACATGATATATAGTTAGTATTAGACTAGGCTGTACAAGAAACATGATATATAGTTAGTAGTAGACTCTAGGCTGTACAAGAAACATGATATATAGTTAGTAGTAGACTCTAGGCTGTACAAGAAACATGATATATAGTTAGTATTAGACTAGGCTGTACAAGAAACATGATATATAGTTAGTATTAGACTAGGCTGTACAAGAAACATGATATATAATTAGTAGTAGACTAGGCTGTACAAGAAACATGATATATAGTTAGTATTAGACTCTAGGCTGTACAAGAAACATGATATATAGTTAGTATTAGACTAGGCTGTACAAGAAACATGATATATAGTTAGTATTAGACTCTAGGCTGTACAAGAAACATGATATATAGTTAGTATTAGACTAGGCTGTACAAGAAACATGATATATAGTTAGTATTAGACTAGGCTGTACAAGAAACATGATATATAGTTAGTATTAGACTAGGCTGTACAAGAAACATGATATATTGTTAGTAGTAGACTAGGCTGTACAAGAAACATGATATATAGTTAGTAGTAGACTAGGCTGTACAAGAAACATGATATATAGTTAGTATTAGACTCTAGGCTGTACAAGAAACATGATATATAGTTAGTAGTAGACTAGGCTGTACAAGAAACATGATATATAGTTAGTATTAGACTAGGCTGTACAAGAAACATGATATATAGTTAGTATTAGACTATGCTGTACAAGAAACATGATATATTGTTAGTATTAGACTAGGCTGTACAAGAAACATGATATATAGTTAGTATTAGACTAGGCTGTACAAGAAACATGATATATAGTTAGTATTAGACTAGGTTGTACAAGAAACAGGATATATAGTTAGTATTAGACTAGGCTGTACAAGAAACATGATATGTAGTTAGTAGTAGACTCTAGGCTGTACAAGAAACATGATATATAGTTAGTATTAGACTAGGCTGTACAAGAAACATGATATATAGTTAGTAGTAGACTAGGCTGTACAAGAAACATGATATATAGTTAGTATTAGACTAGGCTGTACAAGAAACATGATGTATAGTTAGTATTAGACTAGGCTGTACAAGAAACATGATGTATAGTTAGTATTAGACTAGGCTGTACAAGAAACATGATATATCGTTAGTATTAGACTAGGCTGTACAAGAAACATGATATATAGTTAGTATTAGACTAGGCTGTACAATAAACATGATATATAGTTAGTATTAGACTAGGCTGTACAAGAAACATGATATATCGTTAGTAGTAGACTAGGCTGTACAAGAAACATGATATATCGTTAGTAGTAGACTAGGCTGTACAAGAAACATGATATATAGTTAGTATTAGACTAGGCTGTACAAGAAACATGATATATAGTTAGTAGTAGACTAGGCTGTACAAGAAACATGATATATCGTTAGTAGTAGACTAGGCTGTACAAGAAACATGATATATAGTTAGTATTAGACTCTAGGCTGTACAAGAAACATGATATATAGTTAGTAGTAGACTAGGCTGTACAAGAAACATGATATATAGTTAGTAGTAGACTCTAGGCTGTACAAGAAACATGATATATAGTTAGTAGTAGACTCTAGGCTGTACAAGAAACATGATATATAGTTAGTAGTAGACTCTAGGCTGTACAAGAAACATGATATATAGTTAGTAGTAGACTCTAGGCTGTACAAGAAACATGATATATAGTTAGTATTAGACTAGGCTGTACAAGAAACATGATATATAGTTAGTATTAGACTAGGCTGTACAAGAAACATGATATATAGTTAGTAGTAGACTCTAGGCTGTACAAGAAACATGATATATAGTTAGTAGTAGACTCTAGGCTGTACAAGAAACATGATATATAGTTAGTATTAGACTAGGCTGTACAAGAAACATGATATATAGTTAGTATTAGACTAGGCTGTACAAGAAACATGATATATAATTAGTAGTAGACTAGGCTGTACAAGAAACATGATATATAGTTAGTATTAGACTCTAGGCTGTACAAGAAACATGATATATAGTTAGTATTAGACTAGGCTGTACAAGAAACATGATATATAGTTAGTATTAGACTCTAGGCTGTACAAGAAACATGATATATAGTTAGTATTAGACTAGGCTGTACAAGAAACATGATATATAGTTAGTATTAGACTAGGCTGTACAAGAAACATGATATATAGTTAGTATTAGACTAGGCTGTACAAGAAACATGATATATTGTTAGTAGTAGACTAGGCTGTACAAGAAACATGATATATAGTTAGTAGTAGACTAGGCTGTACAAGAAACATGATATATAGTTAGTATTAGACTCTAGGCTGTACAAGAAACATGATATATAGTTAGTAGTAGACTAGGCTGTACAAGAAACATGATATATAGTTAGTATTAGACTAGGCTGTACAAGAAACATGATATATAGTTAGTATTAGACTATGCTGTACAAGAAACATGATATATTGTTAGTATTAGACTAGGCTGTACAAGAAACATGATATATAGTTAGTATTAGACTAGGCTGTACAAGAAACATGATATATAGTTAGTATTAGACTAGGTTGTACAAGAAACAGGATATATAGTTAGTATTAGACTAGGCTGTACAAGAAACATGATATGTAGTTAGTAGTAGACTCTAGGCTGTACAAGAAACATGATATATAGTTAGTATTAGACTAGGCTGTACAAGAAACATGATATATAGTTAGTAGTAGACTAGGCTGTACAAGAAACATGATATATAGTTAGTAGTAGACTAGGCTGTACAAGAAACATGATATATAGTTAGTATTAGACTCTAGGCTGTACAAGAAACATGATATATAGTTAGTATTAGACTAGGCTGTACAAGAAACATGATGTATAGTTAGTATTAGACTAGGCTGTACAAGAAACATGATGTATAGTTAGTATTAGACTAGGCTGTACAAGAAACATGATATATCGTTAGTATTAGACTAGGCTGTACAAGAAACATGATGTATAGTTAGTATTAGACTCTAGGCTGTACAAGAAACATGATATATAGTTAGTATTAGACTAGGCTGTACAAGAAACATGATATATAGTTAGTATTAGACTAGGCTGTACAAGAAACATGATATATAGTTAGTATTAGACTAGGCTGTACAAGAAACATGATGTATAGTTAGTATTAGACTAGGCTGTACAAGAAACATGATATATAGTTAGTATTAGACTCTAGGCTGTACAAGAAACATTATATATAGTTAGTAGTAGACTAGGCTGTACAAGAAACATGATATATAGTTAGTATTAGACTAGGCTGTACAAGAAACATGATATATAGTTAGTATTAGACTAGGCTGTACAAGAAACATGATATATAGTTAGTATTAGACTAGGCTGTACAAGAAACATTATATATAGTTAGTAGTAGACTAGGCTGTACAAGAAACATGATATGTAGTTAGTAGTAGACTAGGCTGTACAAGAAACATGATATGTAGTTAGTAGTAGACTAGGCTGTACAAGAAACATGATATATAGTTAGTAGTAGACTAGGCTGTACAAGAAACATGATATATCGTTAGTAGTAGACTAGGCTGTACAAGAAACATGATGTATAGTTAGTATTAGACTAGGCTGTACAAGAAACATGATATATAGTTAGTATTAGACTCTAGGCTGTACAAGAAACATGATATATAGTTAGTAGTAGACTAGGCTGTACAAGAAACATGATATATAGTTAGTATTAGACTAGGCTGTACAAGAAACATGATATATAGTTAGTATTAGACTATGCTGTACAAGAAACATGATATATTGTTAGTATTAGACTAGGCTGTACAAGAAACATGATATATAGTTAGTATTAGACTAGGCTGTACAAGAAACATGATATATAGTTAGTATTAGACTAGGTTGTACAAGAAACAGGATATATAGTTAGTATTAGACTAGGCTGTACAAGAAACATGATATGTAGTTAGTAGTAGACTCTAGGCTGTACAAGAAACATGATATATAGTTAGTATTAGACTAGGCTGTACAAGAAACATGATATATAGTTAGTAGTAGACTAGGCTGTACAAGAAACATGATATATAGTTAGTAGTAGACTAGGCTGTACAAGAAACATGATATATAGTTAGTATTAGACTCTAGGCTGTACAAGAAACATGATATATAGTTAGTATTAGACTAGGCTGTACAAGAAACATGATGTATAGTTAGTATTAGACTAGGCTGTACAAGAAACATGATGTATAGTTAGTATTAGACTAGGCTGTACAAGAAACATGATATATCGTTAGTATTAGACTAGGCTGTACAAGAAACATGATGTATAGTTAGTATTAGACTCTAGGCTGTACAAGAAACATGATATATAGTTAGTATTAGACTAGGCTGTACAAGAAACATGATATATAGTTAGTATTAGACTAGGCTGTACAAGAAACATGATATATAGTTAGTATTAGACTAGGCTGTACAAGAAACATGATGTATAGTTAGTATTAGACTAGGCTGTACAAGAAACATGATATATAGTTAGTATTAGACTCTAGGCTGTACAAGAAACATTATATATAGTTAGTAGTAGACTAGGCTGTACAAGAAACATGATATATAGTTAGTATTAGACTAGGCTGTACAAGAAACATGATATATAGTTAGTATTAGACTAGGCTGTACAAGAAACATGATATATAGTTAGTATTAGACTAGGCTGTACAAGAAACATGATATATAGTTAGTATTAGACTCTAGGCTGTACAAGAAACATTATATATAGTTAGTAGTAGACTAGGCTGTACAAGAAACATGATATATAGTTAGTATTAGACTAGGCTGTACAAGAAACATGATATGTAGTTAGTAGTAGACTCTAGGCTGTACAAGAAACATGATATATAGTTAGTATTAGACTAGGCTGTACAAGAAACATGATATATAGTTAGTAGTAGACTAGGCTGTACAAGAAACAGGATATATAGTTAGTATTAGACTAGGCTGTACAAGAAACATGATATATAGTTAGTAGTAGACTAGGCTGTACAAGAAACATGATATATAGTTAGTATTAGACTAGGCTGTACAAGAAACATGATATATAGTTAGTAGTAGACTAGGCTGTACAAGAAACATGATATATAGTTAGTAGTAGACTAGGCTGTACAAGAAACATGATATATAGTTAGTATTAGACTAGGCTGTACAAGAAACATGATATATAGTTAGTATTAGACTAGGCTGTACAAGAAACAGGATATATAGTTAGTATTAGACTAGGCTGTACAAGAAACATGATATGTAGTTAGTAGTAGACTCTAGGCTGTATAAGAAACATGATATATAGTTAGTATTAGACTAGGCTGTACAAGAAACATGATATATAGTTAGTATTAGACTCTAGGCTGTACAAGAAACATGATATATAGTTAGTAGTAGACTAGGCTGTACAAGAAACATGATATATAGTTAGTATTAGACTAGGCTGTACAAGAAACATGATATATAGTTAGTATTAGACTATGCTGTACAAGAAACATGATATATTGTTAGTATTAGACTAGGCTGTACAAGAAACATGATATATAGTTAGTATTAGACTAGGCTGTACAAGAAACATGATATATAGTTAGTATTAGACTAGGCTGTACAAGAAACAGGATATATAGTTAGTATTAGACTAGGCTGTACAAGAAACATGATATGTAGTTACTAGTAGACTCTAGGCTGTACAAGAAACATGATATATAGTTAGTATTAGACTAGGCTGTACAAGAAACATGATATATAGTTAGTAGTAGACTAGGCTGTACAAGAAACATGATATATAGTTAGTAGTAGACTAGGCTGTACAAGAAACATGATATATAGTTAGTATTAGACTAGGCTGTACAAGAAACATGATATATAGTTAGTATTAGACTAGGCTGTACAAGAAACATGATGTATAGTTAGTATTAGACTAGGCTGTACAAGAAACATGATATATAGTTAGTAGTAGACTAGGCTGTACAAGAAACATGATATATAGTTAGTATTAGACTCTAGGCTGTACAAGAAACATTATATATAGTTAGAAGTAGACTAGGCTGTACAAGAAACATGATATATAGTTAGTATTAGACTAGGCTGTACAAGAAACATGATATATAGTTAGTATTAGACTAGGCTGTACAAGAAACATGATATATAGTTAGTATTAGACTAGGCTGTACAAGAAACATTATATATAGTTAGTAGTAGACTAGGCTGTACAAGAAACATGATATGTAGTTAGTAGTAGACTAGGCTGTACAAGAAACATGATATGTAGTTAGTAGTAGACTAGGCTGTACAAGAAACATGATATATAGTTAGTAGTAGACTAGGCTGTACAAGAAACATGATATATCGTTAGTAGTAGACTAGGCTGTACAAGAAACATGATGTATAGTTAGTATTAGACTAGGCTGTACAAGAAACATGATATATAGTTAGTATTAGACTCTAGGCTGTACAAGAAACATTATATATAGTTAGTAGTAGACTAGGCTGTACAAGAAACATGATATATAGTTAGTAGTAGACTAGGCTGTACAAGAAACATTATATATAGTTAGTAGTAGACTAGGCTGTACAAGAAACATGATATATAGTTAGTATTAGACTAGGCTGTACAAGAAACATGATATATAGTTAGTAGTAGACTAGGCTGTACAAGAAACATGATATATAGTTAGTATTAGACTAGGCTGTACAAGAAACATTATATATAGTTAGTAGTAGACTAGGCTGTACAAGAAACATGATATATAGTTAGTATTAGTCTAGGCTGTACAAGAAACATGATATATAGTTAGTATTAGACTAGGCTGTACAAGAAACATTATATATAGTTAGTAGTAGACTAGGCTGTACAAGAAACATGATATATAGTTAGTATTAGACTAGGCTGTACAAGAAACATGATATATAGTTAGTATTAGACTCTAGGCTGTACAAGAAACATGATATATAGTTAGTAGTAGACTAGGCTGTACAAGAAACATGATATATAGTTAGTATTAGACTAGGCTGTACAAGAAACATTATATATAGTTAGTAGTAGACTAGGCTGTACAAGAAACATTATATATAGTTAGTAGTAGACTAGGCTGTACAAGAAACATGATATATAGTTAGTATTAGACTAGGCTGTACAAGAAACATGATATATAGTTAGTATTAGACTCTAGGCTGTACAAGAAACATGATATATAGTTAGTAGTAGACTAGGCTGTACAAGAAACATGATATATAGTTAGTATTAGACTAGGCTGTACAATAAACATGATATATAGTTAGTATTAGACTAGGCTGTACAAGAAACATGATATATCGTTAGTAGTAGACTAGGCTGTACAAGAAACATGATATATCGTTAGTAGTAGACTAGGCTGTACAAGAAACATGATATATAGTTAGTATTAGACTAGGCTGTACAAGAAACATGATATATAGTTAGTAGTAGACTAGGCTGTACAAGAAACATGATATATCGTTAGTAGTAGACTAGGCTGTACAAGAAACATGATATATAGTTAGTATTAGACTCTAGGCTGTACAAGAAACATGATATATAGTTAGTAGTAGACTAGGCTGTACAAGAAACATGATATATAGTTAGTAGTAGACTCTAGGCTGTACAAGAAACATGATATATAGTTAGTAGTAGACTCTAGGCTGTACAAGAAACATGATATATAGTTAGTAGTAGACTCTAGGCTGTACAAGAAACATGATATATAGTTAGTATTAGACTAGGCTGTACAAGAAACATGATATATAGTTAGTATTAGACTAGGCTGTACAAGAAACATGATATATAGTTAGTAGTAGACTCTAGGCTGTACAAGAAACATGATATATAGTTAGTAGTAGACTCTAGGCTGTACAAGAAACATGATATATAGTTAGTATTAGACTAGGCTGTACAAGAAACATGATATATAGTTAGTATTAGACTAGGCTGTACAAGAAACATGATATATAATTAGTAGTAGACTAGGCTGTACAAGAAACATGATATATAGTTAGTATTAGACTCTAGGCTGTACAAGAAACATGATATATAGTTAGTATTAGACTAGGCTGTACAAGAAACATGATATATAGTTAGTATTAGACTCTAGGCTGTACAAGAAACATGATATATAGTTAGTATTAGACTAGGCTGTACAAGAAACATGATATATAGTTAGTATTAGACTAGGCTGTACAAGAAACATGATATATAGTTAGTATTAGACTAGGCTGTACAAGAAACATGATATATTGTTAGTAGTAGACTAGGCTGTACAAGAAACATGATATATAGTTAGTAGTAGACTAGGCTGTACAAGAAACATGATATATAGTTAGTAGTAGACTAGGCTGTACAAGAAACATGATATATAGTTAGTAGTAGACTAGGCTGTACAAGAAACATGATATATAGTTAGTATTAGACTCTAGGCTGTACAAGAAACATGATATATAGTTAGTATTAGACTAGGCTGTACAAGAAACATGATATATAGTTAGTATTAGACTCTAGGCTGTACAAGAAACATGATATATAGTTAGTATTAGACTAGGCTGTACAAGAAACATGATATATAGTTAGTATTAGACTAGGCTGTACAAGAAACATGATATATAGTTAGTATTAGACTAGGCTGTACAAGAAACATGATATATTGTTAGTAGTAGACTAGGCTGTACAAGAAACATGATATATAGTTAGTAGTAGACTAGGCTGTACAAGAAACATAATATATAGTTAGTAGTAGACTAGGCTGTACAAGAAACACATGATATATAGTTAGTATTAGACTAGGCTGTACAAGAAACAGGATATATAGTTAGTATTAGACTAGGCTGTACAAGAAACATGATATATAGTTAGTATTAGACTAGGCTGTACAAGAAACATGATATATTGTTAGTATTAGACTAGGCTGTACAAGAAACATGATATATTGTTAGTAGTAGACTAGGCTGTACAAGAAACATGATATATAGTTAGTAGTAGACTAGGCTGTACAAGAAACACCTGATATATAGTTAGTAGTAGACTAGGCTGTACAAGAAACATGATATATAGTTAGTATTAGACTAGGCTGTACAAGAAACATGATATGTAGTTAGTAGTAGACTAGGCTGTACAAGAAACATGATATATAGTTAGTATTAGACTAGGCTGTACAAGAAACATGATATGTAGTTAGTAGTAGACTAGGCTGTACAAGAAACATTATATATAGTTAGTAGTAGACTAGGCTGTACAAGAAACATGATATATAGTTAGTATTAGACTCTAGGCTGTACAAGAAACATGATATATAGTTAGTATTAGACTCTAGGCTGTACAAGAAACATGATATATAGTTAGTATTAGACTCTAGGCTGTACAAGAAACATATATACAGTACCAGTCAAAAGTTTGGACACCTACTCATTCAAGGGTTTTTCTTTATTTTTACTATTTTCTACATTGTAGAATAATAGTGAAGACTTCAAAACTATGAAATAACACATGGAGTCATGTAGTAACCAAAAAACTGTTAAACAAATATATTTGAGTTTCTTCAAAATAGCCCCCCTTTGTCTTGATGACAACTTTGTACACTCTTGGCATTCTCTCAACCAGCTTAGTGGAACGGTATCAAATACATCAATCACATGGTTTCCATGGTTTCCAGGTGTTTGTTGCCATTCCATTTCCTCTGTTACAGACGTTATTATGAGCCGTCCTCTCCTCAGCAGTCTCCTGTGAACTCAATATACTTTAAAATGAGTAAAACCATTTTGAAACTGCGTACAAATGATATTGTACCTACATTCATACAGTATCTTGACTGTGTCCAGCTCACTGATAATCACCCAAGTGAAAGCTAGACAGTCAGGGAGTATAAAAAAGTATAGGACAATTGTTTTGCACATTTTTACAGTGAGGAAATATATTTTCAGTGCAGCCCCCGGAGAGCGTTGAAGACCGAATGCGGCCCCCGGGGCTAAATGAAATTGACAGGCCTGCTCTAGGCTGTACAGGAAGCACGCAGAGATGAAGGACGTTGAGTTAGATCAGCTGACAGAAGACATCTGGACAAATATTGTTGAATCATTTGCGAGATGTAGAAATGATCAAGTATATTTTTATTCTATTCTCACTAGGCTGTACAGTAAACATGCAAAGAGCTGTGTAGAGCGCTGACTCAGGTTTAGTTGACTGAAGACATCTCTAGGTGAATCTAGGGTACTGTAGTGTGGTGAGAGACTCATGACTGTTATAGGAGACTGATCCAGTGTTCTCCAAATCCAGTCGAAGACCCTGATTGGTTGAATATTTGAATCAGATGTGTATGAATCAGGGCTAGATCAAAGGGCCCTGTACACACCCAGTAGCACCCCAGGACTGGAGTTGGTGAACACTGGACTAATTCAAACTTAGCTTACTCTGCCCTCTTCCACTCTGTCCCCTCCCCCTCATTCAGAATGTGAACGGGATCAAGTACCACGCCAAGAACGGCCACCGGACACAGGTCCACATCCGCAAGCCCTTCAAGTGCCGCTGTGGGAAGAGCTACAAGACGTCCCAGGGCCTGAGGCACCACACCATCAACTTCCACCCGCCAGTCTCCACCCACATCCACCTGCCAGTCTCCGCCCACATCCACCCGCCAGTCTCCACCCACATCCACAAGATGCAGCAGTAGCACCGTCCCCACAGAAATAGAATCCCTTGAACATCATCCTGTTCTAGTGATTCTGTTTCTATGGACCCAGTACTCTACTCTTTTATTGCATGCTTTAAAATCACCTTATTTGTATAGATATATTTTTTTATTTTTTATTTTTTGGAATGTATTTTCTTCACAGCTGTTTACTTTGTCACCATTGAGCGATCATGTGTCTTTTTGATAATGTTTTTGGCACATGGGGCTTGCTGTTAAGATGATGATGCGTTTGAAAGAGCTCGTATTGCCACGTTCAAAACACCTCGGAACTCTCCCAGGGATCTTTTCTTTTTATGACTGGGAATTCCGAACGGTCATCCAACTCGGAAACTCTGGCATCTTTCTAGAGCTCTGACTTTCCGACCTGAAAATCACTGACATCATGATTTGATCAGTTTTTTTCCCTGCGAGTTCCCAATGGTCTTGACATCACCATGAGTCGAGGTTCACAGCCATGCTTCTGGGCTGTTCGCCAGAGCAAAACATTTACATACAGATATGTTGTGTACGTTGCAACCCAATGAATTTGACTTGAGTGTTCAGGTAATGCTGTGTTTGAAAAGAAGAGGCATGAGAGTGGTGAGGCCAGGGGAGAAAGCAAGCATCACCACCACACCATCACAAAATCTGAATGTTTGTCAAAGATGACGATATATTCCTGAAAGATGTATAAACTTTCATAATCAGGTGTGAAATAGTAAGCTCTTATATTTTTCGTGTCCTGTTCTGAAAGTGTATTTTTATGATTCACTTTGCCAGGATTTTCACTTGTTTTGTGTTTTAGAACTAAAAGACTCAGGTGACAATTCACCACAAGCATTTCAGCACCACAATCCTGCCTGTGTGTTCTGATAGGATGCGTCCCAAACGGCACCGTATTCCCTATATAGCGCACTACTTTTGACTAGAGCCATGTGGGTCCAGGTCAAACAAAAGTAGTGCACTATATAGGGAGCCATTTGGGAAACACAAAGTATTTTAGAGTCAGCTGTTATGCTGTTCACTGGAATCTTGGGATTGGGTGTCACAGCAGTCCCAGTTATCCAGAACCCTTCCATTCTAGGGTGCTGAGCAGTTATCCTCTTCGCCAAAGCCGGGTGAAGCATTTAAGCACTTTGTAGTAACCAGTTGCCAATAACTCTGCTGCTGCACACACCAACCTGACATGTAGCAGTCACAGGAACTAGAGAGAGCCAGACTGGAAGTACTCCACCTCTCTGCTGCACACACCAACCTGACATGTAGCAGTCACAGGAACTAGAGAGAGCCAGACTGGAAGTACTCCACCTTTCCAAGGAGTTTTCCATTTGTTCAGGTCTCCAGTGTTTCCTGGGTTGAGATTATGTATCTGGTTGCCTTGAATTGTAGACCACAAGATTGAGTTCCAATCCCGTAAGTATCTGTGTATAGCTTCAGGAATGGCTAACTTGAGTTACAGTAGACATTCTTGTCAAAATAAAAGATGGCCAGATCTCAATTCTGGTATTTTGTCCCTCTAGCCTCTATGTAGTCTAATAAACGGTACTGTGTCATACTGGTGATCAGAGAGAGCAAGGGGCTAATCAACAACCCAATCAAAACATCACGGAAATCAATGTCCTTATGGAACTACACGTTAAGGTTGCGTCCCAAATGGTAGCCTATTCCCTCTATAGTCCATATGGCTCTGGTCAAAAGTAGTGCATTAAATAGGGAATGCATTATGTAGATGGTCATTGACAGTATTATACTGCCATATGGAGGGAAGTATTTGATATATTGTGTATAGTAAATGTATTGTGTCAAGTGCATTAAATTATATTTTCATATGTTTCTGGAGAATGACTGTGTGTATGTATCCTATATATTTATTTATTTAACTCGTATTTAACTTGGCAAGTCCGTTAAAGAACAAACTCTTATTTACACTGACGGCCTACTGGGGAACAGTGTGTTAACTGCCTTGTTCAGAGGCAACACACTGACGGCCTACCGGGGAACAGTGTGTTGCCTTGTTCAGAGGCAGAACGACAGATTTTTACCTTGTCAGCTCGAGGATTCCATCTAGCAACATTTTGGTTACTGGCTCTAACCACTAGGCTACCTGCCACCCCTATAAACTAAGGCAACAGCAGAGGTTGTTTAGTAACTGACTGATGTACAAAACTAGCTGCTTTAGGAATGTAGCTGTGATTACAATACAACTGCCTCTGTGTTCCTGGACATTTCTGCACCATTACAGATGTTTTACATTGAGACCCAGGTCTGAGTATGTATGTGTACAAGGCATGGAAGTAAGTGGCTATATTATAGTCTGATACTCTATATTGTTCCAAACAGACTTTATTAGTTAAGATGTCATTACATGGGACTCAAAGAAATCAAAGGTTTTGTATAATCGTGAAATAACAGAATCCTGGCATGCATGTTAATCAGTAGCGAAAGGTGAAACATGACTTCTTTATTCAGACAACCAAACCAGTGGACTAAATCATGAGAATCAACTGACACTAAAATATAACAGCTCTTTCTAACCAGACATACTGAAAAAGCTTATAACGCCGTTGGCTCTTAAAAGATGATTCTACAATAGATGATTTAAAGATAATATAATAATCAGGTTTAGAAGCAAATGATTTGTCCCGTCTGTCTGCATATAGTGCAGCGAGGTGGCTGCTTTCTAAACATCATGAATACCTGAATTTGACTATGAAGCTCAGGGGAAAGCATTTGGGTTGGAACAGTTGAAATGCATGTTTGATGTAGCTTACTTTCCCTGACTTCACATAGTCTAGTAGTGTCTGGGACTGATCCGAGGGGTCAGAGATGAGCACAGCCATAACATCTCACTAATACAATCAGAGGAATAACAAATAAAATGGGACACTTCATATTAAAGACTGATTCACACAGATATATGTAGCCCTGATCTGAATTATACATCAAATCAGAGCACCAATCACACTGCCGAATAAGAAGACCGTTTCCCTAGTTAATAAAAGACGCTCATCAAAACGCCACCGGTCCTAAAGGTGAATCAGAATGAGATCGTCACACCTGTTACATGTGTCAGGGGAAAAGAGCAAGGCAGTTTCATTTCAGTGGCGACTGACAGAGGGTTGTAGCGGGGATGAGGTTTTTAGTCAAAGTTGAGCACGTTGGCGGAGTCAAAGTGGGTGAGCACGTGGTTCTCAAAGACCTTCTGGTCACAGTCGAGGGGGAACTGCTCGCTGCACATGGGGCACACCTTCCAGTGGCTCTCTACATGCTCCACAAACTTACTCTGGTCGTAGTTGGGCGGGAAGATCAACTCACACAGTGGACAGCGCATGTGGACGTTCACACTGCACAGAGGAGAGACGGAGAGAGAGAATGGAGTGAGAAGGAGAAGGAAGAGATGGGGAAAGAAACAAAGTAAGGTTAGGGAGAGAAGGTATTGAGAGGGCAACAGAGAGAAGGTATTGAGAGAGAAACAGGGAGAGAAGGTATTGAGAGAGCAACCAAGAGAGAAGGTATTGAGAGAGCAACCAGGAGAGAAGGTATTGAGAGGGCAACAGAGAGAAGGTATTGAGAGGGCAACAGGGAGAGAAGGTATTGAGAGGGCAACAGGGAGAGAAGGAGAGAGGGCAACAGAGAGATAAGGTATTGAGAGGGCAACAGGGAGAGAAGGAGAGAGGGCAACAGAGAGAAGGTATTGAGAGGGCAACAGGGAGAGAAGGTATTGAGAGGGCAACAGAGAGATAAGGTATTGAGAGGGCAACAGGGAGAGAAGGTATTGAGAGAGCAACCAAGAGAGAAGGTATTGAGAGAGCAACCAAGAGAGAAGGTATTGAGAGAGCAACCAAGAGAGAAGGTATTGAGAGAGCAACCAAGAGAGAAGGTATTGAGAGAGCAACAGGGAGAGAAGGTATTGAGAGAGCAACCAAGAGAGAAGGTATTGAGAGAGCAACCAGGAGAAAGTGTATTGAGAGAGCAACCAGGAGAGAAGGTATTGAGAGCAACCAAGAGAGAAGGTATTGAGAGAGCGACAGAGAGATGGTATTGAGAGAGCGACAGACAGAGAAGGTATTGAGAGGGCGTTGGGTTAATGAGCGGCCAAGTGATGATGTTGGCAGAGGGAGCAGAGCAGGACAGCTAACAGGCTAATAAAGACCATCTGTCAGGGGGTCTACTCTACGTGGGTGGGCCACTAGCTGGGCCACTCATGTTAACACCTACATTACAGAACAAAGACTTTACACAGGTTGGAGCTGGGAAGCTGCTGTGCTGGGGTGAGAGACCAACTTCAATGCATTTTGGGGAGTGCAGGCCTTCAGAGTGTGTGTGTGTGTGTGTGTTACCTGGACTCGAAGCCAAGTGGAGTCTGTCCATCATTTAAGAATGGGCTGTGGGGTTCAGTAGTTGCTGCAGGCTGTTCATTGGCATTGCCCTGTGGTGGAGGGTAGAAAACTACTTCAGAAATACTATCTATCACACACAACTGTTGAAGCAGAAATCCTCCTCCCACTGTGTATGATGCAACATATCACTGAGAACCTCATTGGAGGCTGGTGTCACTTAAATCAGAGGACAGCTGTAAGGCTGTAATGAAGGTAACAGTATCAAACATGCTTTCATAACGTACACTTTATTCATCTCCAATTATTACTAGGAGCTGTCCTCCCTTCACCAGCCTCCTCTGGTCTATCTTTAAGGCAGACTAACTGACATTGTGGATTTTTTTCAGACTAGCTAACTACCGTTGTTGTTCTCAGACTAGCTGACTACCGTTGTTGTCCTCAGACTAGCTGACTACCGCTGTTGTCCTCAGACTAGCTGACTACCGCTGTTGTTCTCAGACTAGCTGACTACCGTTGTTGTCCTCAGACTAGCTGACTACCGTTGTTGTTCTCAGACTAGCTGACTACCGCTGTTGTCCTCAGACTAGCTGACTACCGCTGTTGTTCTCAGACTAGCTGACTACCGCTGTTGTTCTCAGACTAGCTGACTACCGTTGTTGTTCTCAGACTAGCCGACTACCGCTGTTGTTCTCAGACTAGCTGACTACCGCTGTTGTTCTCAGACTAGCTGACTACCGTTGTTGTCCTCAGACTAGCTGACTACCGCTGTTGTCCTCAGACTAGCTGACTACCGCTGTTGTCCTCAGACTAGCTGACTACCGTTGTTGTCCTCAGACTAGCTGACTACCGTTGTTGTCCTCAGACTAGCTGACTACCGTTGTTGTCCTCAGACTAGCTGACTACCGTTGTTGTTCTCAGACTAGCTGACTACCGTTGTTGTTCTCAGACTAGCTGACTCACATTGTTGTTGTTCTCAGACTAGCTGACTACCGTTGTTGTTCTCAGACTAGCTGACTACCGTTGTTGTTCTCAGACTAGCTGACTACCGTTGTTGTTCTCAGACTAGCTGACTACCGTTGTTGTTCTCAGACTAGCTGACTACCGTTGTTGTTCTCAGACTAGTTGACTACCGTTGTTGTTCTCAGACTAGCTGACTACCGTTGTTGTCCTCAGACTAGCTGACTACCGTTGTTGTTCTCAGACTAGCTGACTACCGTTGTTGTTCTCAGACTAGCTGACTACCGTTGTTGTCCTCAGACTAGCTGACTACCGTTGTTGTTCTCAGACTAGCTGACTACCGTTGTTGTTCTCAGACTAGCTGACTACCGTTGTTGTCCTCAGACTAGCTGACTACCGTTGTTGTCCTCAGACTAGCTGACTACCGTTGTTGTCCTCAGACTAGCTGACTACCGTTGTTGTCCTCAGACTAGCTGACTACCGTTGTTGTTCTCAGACTAGCTGACTACCGTTGTTGTTCTCAGACTAGCTGACTACCGTTGTTGTTCTCAGACTAGCTAACTACCGTTGTTGTCCTCAGACTAGCTAACTACCGTTGTTGTTCTCAGACTAGCTGACTACCGTTGTTGTTCTCAGACTAGCTGACTACCGTTGTTGTTCTCAGACTAGCTGACTACCGTTGTTGTTCTCAGACTAGCTGACTACCGTTGTTGTTCTCAGACTAGCTGACTCACATTGTTGTTGTTCTCAGACTAGCTGACTCACATTGTTGTTGTTCTCAGACTAGCTGACTACCGTTGTTGTTCTCAGACTAGCTGACTACCGTTGTTGTTCTCAGACTAGCTGACTACCGTTGTTGTTCTCAGACTAGCTGACTACCGTTGTTGTTCTCAGACTAGCTGACTACCGTTGTTGTTCTCAGACTAGCTGACTACCGTTGTTGTTCTCAGACTAGCTGACTACCGTTGTTGTTCTCAGACTAGCTGACTACCGTTGTTGTTCTCAGACTAGCTAACTACCGTTGTTGTCCTCAGACTAGCTAACTACCGTTGTTGTTCTCAGACTAGCTGACTACCGTTGTTGTTCTCAGACTAGCTGACTACCGTTGTTGTTCTCAGACTAGCTGACTCACATTGTTGTTGTTCTCAGACTAGCTGACTACCGTTGTTGTTCTCAGACTAGCTGACTACCGTTGTTGTTCTCAGACTACCGCTGTTGTTCTCAGACTAGCTGACTACCGTTGTTGTTCTCAGACTAGCTGACTACCGTTGTTGTTCTCAGACTAGCTGACTACCGCTGTTGTCCTCAGACTAGCTGACTACCGTTGTTGTTCTCAGACTAGCTGACTACCGTTGTTGTTCTCAGACTAGCTGACTACCGTTGTTGTTCTCAGACTAGCTGACTACCGTTGTTGTTCTCAGACTAGCTGACTCACATTGTTGTTGTTCTCAGACTAGCTGACTCACATTGTTGTTGTTCTCAGACTAGCTGACTACCGTTGTTGTTCTCAGACTAGCTGACTCACATTGTTGTTGTTCTCAGACTAGCTGACTCACATTGTTGTTGTTCTCAGACTAGCTGACTACCGTTGTTGTTCTCAGACTAGCTGACTCACATTGTTGTTGTTCTCAGACTAGCTGACTCACATTGTTGTTGTTCTCAGACTAGCTGACTACCGCTGTTGTTCTCAGACTAGCTGACTACCGCTGTTGTTCTCAGACTAGCTGACTACCGTTGTTGTTCTCAGACTAGCCGACTACCGCTGTTGTTCTCAGACTAGCTGACTACCGCTGTTGTTCTCAGACTAGCTGACTACCGTTGTTGTCCTCAGACTAGCTGACTACCGTTGTTGTCCTCAGACTAGCTGACTACCGCTGTTGTTCTCAGACTAGCTGACTACCGTTGTTGTCCTCAGACTAGCTGACTACCGTTGTTGTCCTCAGACTAGCTGACTACCGTTGTTGTCCTCAGACTAGCTGACTACCGTTGTTGTTCTCAGACTAGCTGACTACCGTTGTTGTTCTCAGACTAGCTGACTCACATTGTTGTTGTTCTCAGACTAGCTGACTACCGTTGTTGTTCTCAGACTAGCTGACTACCGTTGTTGTTCTCAGACTAGTTGACTACCGTTGTTGTTCTCAGACTAGCTGACTACCGTTGTTGTCCTCAGACTAGCTGACTACCGTTGTTGTTCTCAGACTAGCTGACTACCGTTGTTGTTCTCAGACTAGCTGACTACTGTTGTTGTTCTCAGACTAGCTAACTACCGTTGTTGTCCTCAGACTAGCTGACTACCGTTGTTGTTCTCAGACTAGCTGACTACCGTTGTTGTTCTCAGACTAGCTGACTACCGCTGTTGTCCTCAGACTAGCTGACTACCGTTGTTGTTCTCAGACTAGCTGACTACCGTTGTTGTTCTCAGACTAGCTGACTACCGTTGTTGTTCTCAGACTAGCTAACTACCGTTGTTGTCCTCAGACTAGCTAACTACCGTTGTTGTTCTCAGACTAGCTGACTACCGTTGTTGTTCTCAGACTAGCTGACTACCGTTGTTGTTCTCAGACTAGCTGACTCACATTGTTGTTGTTCTCAGACTAGCTGACTACCGTTGTTGTTCTCAGACTAGCTGACTACCGTTGTTGTTCTCAGACTAGCTGACTACCGTTGTTGTTCTCAGACTAGCTGACTACCGTTGTTGTTCTCAGACTAGCTGACTCACATTGTTGTTGTTCTCAGACTAGCTGACTCACATTGTTGTTGTTCTCAGACTAGCTGACTACCGTTGTTGTTCTCAGACTAGCTGACTACCGTTGTTGTTCTCAGACTAGCTGACTACCGTTGTTGTTCTCAGACTAGCTGACTCACATTGTTGTTGTTCTCAGACTAGCTGACTACCGTTGTTGTTCTCAGACTAGCTGACTCACATTGTTGTTGTTCTCAGACTAGCTGACTCACATTGTTGTTGTTCTCAGACTAGCTGACTCACATTGTTGTTGTTCTCAGACTAGCTGACTCACATTGTTGTTGTTCTCAGACTAGCTGACTACCGTTGTTGTTCTCAGACTAGCTGACTCACATTGTTGTTGTTCTCAGACTAGCTGACTCACATTGTTGTTGTTCTCAGACTAGCTAACTACCGTTGTTGTTCTCAGACTAGCTAACTACCGTTGTTGTTCTCAGACTAGCTGACTACCGTTGTTGTTCTCAGACTAGCTAACTACCGTTGTTGTTCTCAGACTAGCTGACTACCGTTGTTGTTCTCAGACTAGCCGACTACCGTTGTTGTTCTCAGACTAGCCGACTACCGTTGTTGTTCTCAGACTAGCCGACTACTGTTGTTGTTCTCAGACTAGCTGACTACTGTTGTTGTTCTCAGACTAGCTAACTACCGTTGTTGTTCTCAGACTAGCTGACTACCGTTGTTGTTCTCAGACTAGCCGACTACCGTTGTTGTTCTCAGACTAGCCGACTACCGTTGTTGTTCTCAGACTAGCCGACTACTGTTGTTGTTCTCAGACTAGCCGACTACCGTTGTTGTTCTCAGACTAGCCGACTACCGTTGTTGTTCTCAGACTAGCCGACTACCGTTGTTGTTCTCAGACTAGCCGACTACCGTTGTTGTTCTCAGACTAGCTGACTACCGTTGTTGTTCTCAGACTAGCTGACTACCGTTGTTGTTCTCAGACTAGCCGACTACCGTTGTTGTCCTCAGACTAGCTGACTACCGTTGTTGTTCTCAGACTAGCTGACTCACATTGTTGTTGTTCTCAGACTAGCTGACTACCGTTGTTGTTCTCAGACTAGCTGACTACCGTTGTTGTTCTCAGACTAGCTGACTACCGCTGTTGTCCTCAGACTAGCTGACTACCGTTGTTGTTCTCAGACTAGCTGACTACCGTTGTTGTTCTCAGACTAGCTGACTACCGCTGTTGTCCTCAGACTAGCTGACTACCGTTGTTGTTCTCAGACTAGCTGACTACCGCTGTTGTCCTCAGACTAGCTGACTACCGTTGTTGTTCTCAGACTAGCTGACTACCGTTGTTGTTCTCAGACTAGCTGACTACCGTTGTTGTTCTCAGACTAGCTGACTACCGTTGTTGTCCTCAGACTAGCTGACTACTGTTGTTGTCCTCAGACTAGCTGACTACCGTTGTTGTTCTCAGACTAGCTGACTACCGTTGTTGTTCTCAGACTAGCTGACTCACATTGTTGTTGTTCTCAGACTAGCTGACTACCGTTGTTGTTCTCAGACTAGCTGACTACCGTTGTTGTTCTCAGACTAGCTAACTACCGTTGTTGTTCTCAGACTAGCTGACTACCGTTGTTGTTCTCAGACTAGCTAACTACCGTTGTTGTTCTCAGACTAGCTGACTACCGTTGTTGTTCTCAGACTAGCTGACTACCGTTGTTGTTCTCAGACTAGCTGACTCACATTGTTGTTGTTCTGCTGCTCCTCTGGGTCCTCCAGGCCGTCGGGCCGGCTGAGGTTGCGTGCTGGCTGGATGCAGACCACGTTACTATCCCAGGAGGGGGGGCCCACAGGAGGAAGGCGGGGCAGCAGGTCATCAGAGAACTCCCCGTCCGCTCCGTCTAGAGTGATGGGGAAGAGAGGGTCAAAAAGAATAGAAGCATATTAGGGTTGAAAAATTCCGCTTTCTCAAAATTCCCAGTTGGATAATTCTCAGAATCAGGAAATCCAGGAATCCTTCAACCGGGATTGCTGGAAAACCTGGGAAAGTTACCGGCGTTTCTATATCCTACGTTAGCATATTGAATAATTTTCCAGGTACTGAGGTGGAGTAGGGTTAGTAAGGGGGGGGGGGACAACAACCTCTCATATTAAACTGAAATGTGACTGAGGTGGAGTGGGGTTAGTAGTAGGGGGGGGGGACAACCTCTCATATTAAACTGAAATCTGACTGAGGTGGAGTAGGGTTAGTAAGGGGGGACGACGACAACAACCTCTCATATTAAACTGAAATGTGACTGAGGTGGAGTAGGGTTAGTAAGGGGGGGGGGGGGGGGACAACCTCTCATATTAAACTGAAATGTGACTGAGGTGGAGTAGGGTTAGTAAGGGGGGGGGGGGGACAACAACCTCTCATATTAAACTGAAATGTGACTGAGGTGGAGTAGGGTTAGTAGTAAGGGGGGGGGGGGGGGGGGGGGGACAACCTCTCATATTAAACTGAAATGTGACTGAGGTGGAGTAGGGTTAGTAGTAAGGGGGGGGGGGGGACGACAACCTCTCATATTAAACTGAAATGTGACTGAGGTGGAGTAGGGTTAGTAGTAAGGGGGGGGGGGGGACAACCTCTCATATTAAACTGAAATGTGACTGAGGTGGAGTAGGGTTAGTAAGGGGGGGGGGGGGGGGACAACCTCTCATATTAAACTGAAATGTGACTGAGGTGGAGTAGGGTTAGTAAGGGGGGGGGGACAACAACCTCTCATATTAAACTGAAATCTGACTGAGGTGGAGTAGGGTTAGTAAGGGGGGGGGGGGACAACCTCTCATATTAAACTGAAATGTGACTGAGGTGGAGTAGGGTTAGTAAGGGGGGGGGGGCAACCTCTCATATTAAACTGAAATGTGACTGAGGTGGAGTAGGGTTAGTAAGGGGGGGGGGACAACAACCTCTCATATTAAACTGAAATGTGACTGAGGTGGAGTAGAGTTAGTAAGGGGGGGGGACAATCTCTCATATTAAACTGAAATGTGACTGAGGTGGAGTAGAGTTAGTAAGGGGGGGTGGGACCAACCTCTTGCATCTGAGGTGGAGTAGGGGTTCCCAAAGTGCAGCTGTGTGGGGCTCTGGGGGACCAGCAGTGGAGTGGGGGCATCCTGGGGGTAGGGCAGGGGATACTGCAGGAACACAGACTGAATTCTCATCTCCTCTGACACTACAGCCTCCGTCTTCCTGCCAGCACCAGCACTCGTCTGAAGATCCTGGTGGGGACAGACAAGACAACAGACACTATTACATTATAATATATATTTAGGATTGGAAAGAGAATCTTTTAAAATAACTGATCTTGTATTTTCTCTAACAGAACAGTGCTATCTTGTGGAGAAAATGTATTCATATATTGTAAATCTGATCTTTTGATGCTAAGAAGTGCCATGCCTGAAACATGACTCAAAGTGTAGCTGGTCCTGAGAAGAAAACACAGACACCATGTCCGGACCGGACACGCACCCAGGTTGAAATATCAAAACAAACTCAACCAATTATATTCATTTGGGGACAGGTCGAAAAGCATTCAACATTTATGCCAATTTAGCTAGTTAGCTTGTAGTTGCTAGCTAATTTGTCCTATTTAGCTAGCTTGCTTATGCTAGCTAATTTGTCCGATTTAGCTAGCTTGCTGTTGCTAGCTAATTTGTCCGATTTAGCTAGCTTGCTGTTGCTAGCTAATTTGTCCTGGGATATAAACATTGAGTTGTTATTTTACCTTTAATTCACAAGGTCCTCGACTCTGACTTTTAATCCACACAAAAAATTATGGTGCGTGCGAGCAGTGTGGGTGCAATGATTGAATAACATGTATGTGTACATTTATTTTACAACGCTCGGTGTGGTCAGCATGTTAGCCAGCTACAGATCTAACTTCAGCTACATTTCTATGTCCCTCCTCTCCAGGAGAGTCAATACTGGCCACAACCACCTCACAGCAGCACCTAGAACTATGGTCGTTCTCCCTCCGCTCGGTCCCTCCCTCCCTCCCTCTCCCTCCCTCAGCTCGGTCCCTCCCTCCCTCTCCCTCCCTCAGCTCGGTCCCTCCCTCCCTCTCCCTCCCTCCCTCCCTCCCTCCCTCCCTCCGCTCGGTCCCTCCCTCCCTCTAGTGGTCTCTCGCTCCCTCCACCCCCTCCCTCCGCTCAGTCCATCCCCCTCGGTCCCTCCCCCTCCCTCCGCTCAGACCCTCCCTCTCTCCCCCATCTCCCTCTCCCCCCCCCCGTCTCTCTCTCCCCCTGTCTCTCCCGTCTCTCTCCCCCCCTGTCTCTCTCTCCCCGTCTCTCTCTCCCCCCCCCCCCCCGTCTCTCTCTTCCCCCCCCCCATCTCTCTCCCTCCCTCCCTCCCCCCATCTCTCTCCCTCCCTCCCCCATCTCTCTCTCTCCCTCCCTCCCCCATCTCTCTCTCTCCCTCCCTCCCCCATCTCTCTCTCTCCCTCCCTCCCCCATCTCTCTCCCTCCCTCCCCCATCTCTCCCCGTCTCTCTCTCTCTCTCCCCCGAATGTCTCTCTCTCTCCCTCTCCCCCGAATGTCTCTCTCTCCCCCCCGTCTCTCTCTCTCTCTCCCCCCCGTCTCTCTCTCTCTCTCCCCCCCTGTCTCACTCTCTCTCTCCCCCAATGTCTCTCTCCCCCCCCCAATGTCTCTCCCCCCCCCCAATGTCTCTCTCTCTCTCTACCCCCGTCTCTCTCCCCCAGTTTCTCTCCCCCCGTCTCTCTCTCTCTCTCTCTCCCCCGTCTCTCTCTCCCCCGTCTCTCTCTCCCCCGTCTCTCTCTCCCCCGTCTCTCTCTCCCCCGTCTCTCTCTCACAAACAGTTTAATTAGTCATTCATTAAAAAAAGAATATCCTCTCATTTACAAAAGGCAATGGAAGGTTTGTGTTTTACTGGAAGTTTGAACCAGACGCCAATTTAATTGACAGTCTCAACCTCAAATTGGGTCGTTTTGTTGCTCTTAGTGACGAATGCGTACGCGAGCGAGCTACCCTTCAGCAGTTTCCCGGGCCCAATGTGGACTCCTCTGTGGTCCAGAGTAATTGAATGGAAAATAAGAAGTCACTTTGCTTTACTTCACCAATTAGAGATGTGTTAAACCCCAGCCAGATTAGGATATGGGGAAAATTGCTGCTCTTTTGGGGTGTTTTTAGTTCAGAGAGAAGTCTAGAATGGAGGAAAATTAAAGCTATAGTGTAGTGTTGCTATACTTACTAACTTCCCCAACTATACTAACCTCCTCAAGTCTCTCCTTGTCCTTCATCAGAGCGGACAGAGTGTCCTTCAGTTCTTTCAGCGCACGCCCCTTCTCAGCCACCTGACTCTGTAGGAGGGAGACAGTCAGGAGACATGGAGGAGACAGTCAGGAGACAGACAGGAGACAGTCAGGAGACATGGAGGAGACAGACAGGAGACAGTCAGGAGACATGGAGGGAGACAGTCAGGAGACATGGAGGAGACAGGATACAGGATACATGGAGGAGACAGTCAGAAGACATGGAGGAGACATGGAGGAGACAGTCAGGAGACATGGAGGAGACATGGAGGAGACAGTCAGGAGACATGGAGGAGACAGTCAGGAGACATGGGAGGAGACAGTCAGGAGACATGGGAGGAGACAGTCAGGAGACATGGAGGGAGACAGTCAGGAGACATGGAGGGAGACAGTCAGGAGACATGGAGGGAGACAGTCAGGAGACATGGAGGGAGACAGTCAGGAGACATGGAGGGAGACAGTCAGGAGACATGGAGGAGACAGTCAGGAGACATGGAGGAGACAGTCAGGAGACATGGAGGAGTCAGGAGACATGGAGAAAGGATACATGGAGGAGACAGTCAGAAGACATGGAGGAGACAGTCAGGAGACATGGAGGAGACAGTCAGGAGACATGGAGGAGACAGTCAGGAGACATGGAGGAGACAGTCAGGAGACATGGAGGAGACAGTCAGGAGACATGGAGGAGACATCAATTTAAGATTATGGGTGTTGAGAAAATGATTTGATATCAAATAAACATCAGACTCATCTTAGCTCCTTTGTCAAAAAGTACACTTGAAAGCAGAACTAATTTTTCCCTTCATGGAGTTTTAACCTCTAGTGACGAACAATGAATTGATAGCAGCTATAAAAAGGCCTTGACAGTTCCTGTTCAGACAGTAGATTTACACCAGGAGGGACTTCAGACCAGAACATGCCGTTTGAATTCCACAGAGACACTGAACAAAGCCAACTCCTGCATTAGTCAGGCAACAGGAGTCCTCAGTCCAACCCCGTCCCTGGCTATCTCCGTGGGTGTGTCCCAAACGGCACACTATTCTCTATATAGTGCAATACTGTTGTCCAAAGCCCTACAGATCAAATTTATTTCAAATCAAATTTATTTATATAGCCCTTCGTACATCAGCTGATATCTCAAAGTGCTGTACAGAAACCCAGCCTAAAACCCCAAACAGCAAGCAATGCAGGTGTAGAAGCACGGTGGCTAGGAAAAACTCCCTAGAAAGGCCAAAACCTAGGAAGAAACCTAGAGAGGAACCAGGCTATGTGGGGTGGCCAGTCCTCTTCTGGCTGTGCCGGGTGGAGATTATAACAGAACATGGCCAAGATGTTCAAATGTTCATAAATGACCAGCATGGTCGAATAATAATAAGGCAGAACAGTTGAAACTGGAGCAGCAGCACGGTCAGGTGGACTGGGGACAGCAAGGAGTCATCAGGCCCTGGTCTAGTGCACTATACAAGGATAGGGTCCCATTTGGGACACAACTTCAGAGTCCGAACCTGGCGGTCTCCAGAACTCACAAACAATAATAAAACCTTCCTTTGAACGGACTCTGCCCATCAACACAACTGTCCCTGGAGTTGGCCTTCAACTGGACTGATATCTATTTATCTGCTCTGATTCTAGCCTGGTCCCAGACCTGTGTGTGCTTTGGCATGACTATGATAAGTCAGAGGAGATGGCTACATCACTATCACATCCAGATCTGGGACCAGGCTATATCATGGCATGACAATGATAGGGAGAGGAGGTTGGATAAAACATTCTGATCTGGGACCAGGCTTCTCATCACTTGAACTATCTAGCTCTCCAGGACTGGAGTAGGAGAGTCCTGCTCTACACTGACCTGGTAGTGATTCTCCTAGCCTGGTCCCAGACCTGTCTGTAACCCTACTCTACACTGACCTGGTAGTGATTCTCCTAGCCTGGTCCCAGACCTGTCTGTAACCCTACTATACATTGACCTGGTAGTGATTCTCCTAGCCTGGTCCCAGACCTGTCTGTAACCCTACTCTACACTGACCTGGTAGTGATTCTCCTAGCCTGGTCCCAGACCTGTCTGTAACCCTACTCTACACTGACCTGGTAGTGATTCTCCTAGCCTGGTCCCAGACCTGTCTGTAACCCTACTCTACACTGACCTGGTAGTGATACTCCCAGCCTGGTCCCAGACCTGTCTGTAACCCTACTCTACACTGACCTGGTAGTGATTCTCCTAGCCTGGTCCCAGACATGTCAGTTTTGGGTTTGAGGAAACAGAAGCTCAACTGACAATATATGATCCTCCTCTGGTGATCTCAGATCTGTGTACTGCTCTACATAGTCTACAATGTACCTGGTAGTAGCCCTCCTAGACTGGTATCTACAGAATCTATCCTGTACCTGATAGTGGTCTTCCCCAGCTGATCTCAGACGTCTCTGTAGTACTGCTCTACAATGTACCTTATAGCGGTCCTCCTCGGCTGCCAGCTGCAGCTTCAGGCTGCCGTTGGTCTTCAGCTGCTCCCTCAGCTTCACCTCCATCTTGGCCAGCTCATCAGCAAACATGCAGCTACGCTCCTTCTCCTCCTAGAGAGACAACACTCTGGTCACAACATGTAGCTACTCTCCTTCTCCTCCTAGAGAGACAACACTCTGGTCACAACATGTAGCTACTCTCCTTCTCCTCCTAGAGAGACAACACTCTGGTCACAACATGTAGCTACTCTCCTTCTCCTCCTAGAGAGACAACAACACTCTGGTCACAACATGTAGCTACTCTCCTTCTCCTCCTAGAGAGACAACACTCTGGTCACAACATGTAGCTACTCTCCTTCTCCTCATAGAGAGACAACACTCTGGTCACAATATGTAGCTACTCTCCTTCTCCTCCTAGAGAGACAACACTCTGGTCACAACATGTAGCTACTCTCCTTCTCCTAGAGAGACAACAACACTCTGGTCACAACATGTAGCTACTCTCCTTCTCCTCCTAGAGAGACAACACTCTGGTCACAATATGTAGCTACTCTCCTTCTCCTCCTAGAGAGACAACAACACTCTGGTCACAACATGTAGCTACTCTCCTTCTCCTCCTAGAGAGACAACACTCTGGTCACAACATGTAGCTACTCTCCTTCTCCTCCTAGAGAGACAACACTCTGGTCACAATATGTAGCTACTCTCCTTCTCCTCCTAGAGAGACAACACTCTGGTCACAACATGTAGCTACTCTCCTTCTCCTCCTAGAGAGAACACTCTGGTCACAACATGTAGCTACTCTCCTTCTTCTCCTAGAGAGACAACAACACTCTGGTCACAACATGTAGCTACTCTCCTTCTCCTCCTAGAGAGACAACACTCTGGTCACAATATGTAGCTACTCTCCTTCTCCTCCTAGAGAGACAACACTCTGGTCACAACATGTAGCTACTCTCCTTCTCCTCCTAGAGAGAACACTCTGGTCACAACATGTAGCTACTCTCCTTCTCCTCCTAGAGAGACAACACTCTGGTCACAATATGTAGCTACTCTCCTTCTCCTCCTAGAGAGACAACACTCTGGTCACAATATGTAGCTACTCTCCTTCTCCTCCTAGAGAGACAACACTCTGGTCACAACATGTAGCTACTCTCCTTCTCCTCCTAGAGAGACAACACTCTGGTCACAACATGTAGCTACTCTCCTTCTCCTCCTAGAGAGACAACACTCTGGTCACAATATGTAGCTACTCTCCTTCTCCTCCTAGAGAGACAACAACACTCTGGTCACAACATGTAGCTACTCTCCTTCTCCTCCTAGAGAGACAACACTCTGGTCACAACATGTAGCTACTCTCCTTCTCCTCCTAGAGAGACAACAACACTCTGGTCACAACATGTAGCTACTCTCCTTCTCCTCCTAGAGAGACAACACTCTGGTCACAACATGTAGCTACTCTCCTTCTCCTCCTAGAGAGACAACACTCTGGTCACAACATGTAGCTACTCTCCTTCTCCTCCTAGAGAGACAACAACACTCTGGTCACAACATGTAGCTACTCTCCTTCTCCTCCTAGAGAGACAACACTCTGGTCACAACATGTAGCTACTCTCCTTCTCCTCATAGAGAGACAACACTCTGGTCACAATATGTAGCTACTCTCCTTCTCCTCCTAGAGAGACAACACTCTGGTCACAACATGTAGCTACTCTCCTTCTCCTAGAGAGACAACAACACTCTGGTCACAACATGTAGCTACTCTCCTTCTCCTCCTAGAGAGACAACACTCTGGTCACAATATGTAGCTACTCTCCTTCTCCTCCTAGAGAGACAACAACACTCTGGTCACAACATGTAGCTACTCTCCTTCTCCTCCTAGAGAGACAACACTCTGGTCACAACATGTAGCTACTCTCCTTCTCCTCCTAGAGAGACAACACTCTGGTCACAATATGTAGCTACTCTCCTTCTCCTCCTAGAGAGACAACACTCTGGTCACAACATGTAGCTACTCTCCTTCTCCTCCTAGAGAGAACACTCTGGTCACAACATGTAGCTACTCTCCTTCTTCTCCTAGAGAGACAACAACACTCTGGTCACAACATGTAGCTACTCTCCTTCTCCTCCTAGAGAGACAACACTCTGGTCACAATATGTAGCTACTCTCCTTCTCCTCCTAGAGAGACAACACTCTGGTCACAACATGTAGCTACTCTCCTTCTCCTCCTAGAGAGAACACTCTGGTCACAACATGTAGCTACTCTCCTTCTCCTCCTAGAGAGACAACACTCTGGTCACAATATGTAGCTACTCTCCTTCTCCTCCTAGAGAGACAACACTCTGGTCACAATATGTAGCTACTCTCCTTCTCCTCCTAGAGAGACAACACTCTGGTCACAACATGTAGCTACTCTCCTTCTCCTCCTAGAGAGACAACACTCTGGTCACAACATGTAGCTACTCTCCTTCTCCTCCTAGAGAGACAACACTCTGGTCACAATATGTAGCTACTCTCCTTCTCCTCCTAGAGAGACAACAACACTCTGGTCACAACATGTAGCTACTCTCCTTCTCCTCCTAGAGAGACAACACTCTGGTCACAACATGTAGCTACTCTCCTTCTCCTCCTAGAGAGACAACAACACTCTGGTCACAACATGTAGCTACTCTCCTTCTCCTCCTAGAGAGACAACAACACTCTGGTCACAACATGTAGCTACTCTCCTTCTCCTCCTAGAGAGACAACAACACTCTGGTCACAACATGTAGCTACTCTCCTTCTCCTAGAGAGACAACACTCTGGTCACAATATGTAGCTACTCTCCTTCTCCTCCTAGAGAGACAACACTCTGGTCACAATATGTAGCTACTCTCCTTCTCCTCCTAGAGAGACAACAACACTCTGGTCACAACATGTAGCTACTCTCCTTCTCCTCCTAGAGAGACAACACTCTGGTCACAACATGTAGCTACTCTCCTTCTCCTCCTAGAGAGACAACAACACTCTGGTCACAACATGTAGCTACTCTCCTTCTCCTCCTAGAGAGACAACAACACTCTGGTCACAACATGTAGCTACTCTCCTTCTCCTCCTAGAGAGACAACAACACTCTGGTCACAACATGTAGCTACTCTCCTTCTCCTAGAGAGACAACACTCTGGTCACAATATGTAGCTACTCTCCTTCTCCTCCTAGAGAGACAACAACACTCTGGTCACAACATGTAGCTACTCTCCTTCTCCTCCTAGAGAGACAACAACACTCTGGTCACAATATGTAGCTACTCTCCTTCTCCTCCTAGAGAGACAACAACACTCTGGTCACAACATGTAGCTACTCTCCTTCTCCTAGAGAGACAACAACACTCTGGTCACAACATGTAGCTACTCTCCTTCTCCTCCTAGAGAGACAACACTCTGGTCACAACATGTAGCTACTCTCCTTCTCCTCCTAGAGAGACAACACTCTGGTCACAACATGTAGCTACTCTCCTTCTCCTCCTAGAGAGACAACAACACTCTGGTCACAACATGTAGCTACTCTCCTTCTCCTAGAGAGACAACACTCTGGGACAACACTCCGACTGTTCCCATTCAAACCAGAACCTCTTGGAAGTGAGGAAAAACTGTCACCTTTGGGGAAACAGTGTTCTCTTTCTATATTTTTAGATTGATTGGTTGCTCTGGTCGACTATGCAAGAACTGGTGACAATACGATGAGGAACACACCAGACAGGAAGCCAAGAAGAGTTCTTACACTCAGCATCTGTTTGCATTTCCTGTACTTGTCGCTCCTGTCGGATGCCTCTCTGCTGAAACCTTTGAGTTTCTCCTGGATGATGGCCTCCAGCATGGGGTCAGCAGAACCTGGACTCCCTGGGGACACACAGGACAGACCGTTACTGACCCATCAATAGGTTTAACATCAAGGACCTAGAAATAGTTTTATCCTCTGGGATCAAATGCACATCTTGTCTGATGGAAGTGTTATTTTGACCCCTAATTCAACTCTGTTCAATTGACTTTAAATCAAACATTTAGCATGTAAACCAGACCTGACAGGTTTACAACAAAGGAGGACTTGTTTTAATTCAGGGTTTGTCACTGGTAGTAATATATGAGGGGAACGTGTGTGTACCTGGAACAGAGATGTCTGGACTGACAGACAGAGGGACGGCCATGGTCTCAGCTGCTGGGTTCTTCCTCAGTTCCTAGACACAAACAATATGAAGACACATGTTGTGTGTGTGTGTGTGTGTGTGTGTGTGTGTATCCATGCCTGTGTGTGTGTGTCACTCACCCCAGGTTGTTCAGAGAGCTTGACCACCTGTCTCTGCAGCCTCTGACACTCCTTGTACTTCTCTTTGTAGTGTTCTGCAGCCATGTGCAGCCGGAGCTTCAGGTCCTCCACCTCTCTCTGCAGCTCAGCCACGGTGGCTGGGTCAGCCTCATCCTCCACCTCTCTCTGCAGCTCAGCCACGGTGGCTGAGTCAGCCCCTGCCTCATCCTCCACCCTGCACACTTCAGACTTAGCCTGCTGCTCCCACAACACAACACACAGGGGGACAGTGAGAACAGAGATGGCCACTTCATGTTAACATCAGACCTGTCAAATATTGGAGCAAGTAAACCTTGTCCGATTCAGAACAGGAGCTTAGTTACCAGTTATGTTTAGAGTGAGGTTACTTGATGTACCAGGACACCCCCTGGACAGGACACTAGTCTATCTCCTGTTTCTGTAGTGAGGCAGCTTGATGTACCAGTACACTTCCTGGACAGGACACTAGTCTGTCAAATATATCAGCTGTACTTGATTTAGTTTGTTCCAGTATAACGGGAAAAATGGAATCGTCCCAAAAGTTCAATCTCCAAGCTAAATCGAGTGCAAACTAATTATACATCCCAAATTCAAACAGCCCTATGGCTCCTGGTCAAAAGAAGAGCGGTAAAATCAAGCATCCTCCTTACCGCCTCCTGCTGGGCGTCATCCTTCATCTGTTTCACCAGGCCCTCCAGACGGCTACACTGGGCCAGGGCCTCCTGCTTCCCCTGCTGCAGGGCGTCTGTCTCCAGCCTCATGCGGTACAGGTCAGCCATGGTGCGGTCGCGGGCGCTGGACGCGTCCCTCAGCTCAGCAGACAACATGGAGGCCTGCTGCTGTTTGGCCTGAAGCTGCTCTTCCTTCTGACGAAGCTGTTCCTTCATGGCCTTCAGCTCACTCTGCACAGGGACACCAGGGGAGAGAGGTCAATACATACACAGGGACACCAGGGGAGAGAGGTCAATACATGGACAGGGACACCAGGGGAGAAAGGTCAGTACATACACAGGGACACCAGGGGAGAGAGGTCAATACATACACAGGGACACCAGGGGAGAGAGGTCAATACATACACAGGGACACCAGGGGAGAGAGGTCAATACATACACAGGGACACCAGGGGAGAGAGGTCAATACATGGACAGGGACACCAGGGGAGAAAGGTCAGTACATACACAGGGACACCAGGGGAGAGAGGTCAATACATACACAGGGACAACAGGGGAGAGAGGTCAATACATACACAGGGACAACAGGGGAGAGAGGTCAATACATACACAGGGACACCAGGGGAGAGAGGTCAATACATGGACAGGGACACCAGGGGAGAGAGGTCAATACATGGACAGGGACACCAGGGGAGAGAGGTCAATACATACACAGGGACACCAGGGTAGAGAGGTCAATACATACACAGGGACACCAGGGTAGAGAGGTCAATACATACACAGGGACGCCAGGGGAGAGAGGTCAATACATACACAGGGAGAACAGGGGAGAGAGGTCAATACATACACAGGGACACCAGGGGAGAGAGGTCAATACATGGACAGGGACACCAGGGGAGAGAGGTCAATACATGGACAGGGACACCAGGGGAGAGAGGTCAATACATACACAGGGACACCAGGGGAGAAAGGTCAATACATACACAGGGACACCAGGGGAGAGAGGTCAATACATGGACAGGGACACCAGGGGAGAGAGGTCAATACATGCACAGGGACACCAGGGGAGAGAGGTCAATACATACACAGGGACACCAGGGGAGAAAGGTCAATACATACACAGGGACACCAGGGAGAAAGGTCAATACATACACAGGGACGCCAGGGGAGAGAGGTCAATACATACACAGGGACACCAGGGGAGAGAGGTCAATACATGGACAGGGACACCAGGGGAGAAAGGTCAATACATACACAGGGACACCAGGGGAGAAAGGTCAATACATGCACAGGGACACCAGGGGAGAGAGGTCAATACATACACAGGGACACCAGGGGAGAGAGGTCAATACATACACAGGGACACCAGGGGAGAGAGGTCAATACATACACAGGGACGCCAGGGAGAGAGGTCAATACATACACAGGGACACCAGGGAGAGAGGTCAATACATACACAGGTATGAAGGTCAGTACATATACATCTCTCTCTCTCTCACATATACACAGGTATGGATGAACAAATCATACACTCGGAATTAACATTTGTTGTGAGTTCGAATCCCCAGTCTACCCTCTGCCTTTGTGCCTTTGAGCAAGGACGGTTCCATGGGCGCTGCTCTGCGGCTTTGACGGTGTTGCCTCTAGTCTCTTGTATGTGTGCGGTCCATATTCCCTACTACCTATATAGTGCACTGGTCCAAAGTAGGGATCTGGGAGGCTGCCATGATAAGATCATGATTCTTACCAAGGGAGAGGCCTGGGCCAGGACCTCCTGGTGTTGTTTCTCCTTCTCAGTGAGGCAGGAGCGGAGGCGTCCCACCTCCTCTTTGAACTGGGCGATGGTGTTCTCCTTGTTTACATCCACAGCCTTCAGCATCTGCAGCTCTGCACTCAGCTTAGTGTTCTCCAGCTCACGCTTCTTCAGGTGGATCTAGAACCGCAAACAAATATTTTAAAATAGCAAATCACATTACAATCAGAAAGGATCCAAGCATTTTAAATGGTCCCAGAAAGACGGACAATGTAGGGGGTTGGTATACAAAAGGGATCATTAAAAAGGGCTATGTTTCCGCCTGGTGTTCCAGACACCCCTCTGTGCTATATTAATCAGCATCCTTCATCAACATGTAGCCAGCAGCGTTTCTGACTCCTAAAAGAAATGCAGCATAACCTTAATTACAACACAGAGATTGAGGTGGGCTCGTTAAACTACCCTGCAGTCCCACTCTGTGTGACGCCACCAAAATGGCCCCCTATTCACTATGTAGTGCACTACTTTTGACCAGGGGTCATAGGGTTCTGGTCAAAAGTAGTGCACTATAAAGGGAATAGGGTGCCAATTGGGACACTAAATGAGCAGCTTTCACTGGTGCTGCCGTGGCGACAGCGTGCCTGTGTGTGTTCCACTCCTAGTTCCTGAGCTGTACACACCAGTCACCAAAACCACCACTACTAAACTCCCCGGAAACAGCAGGCGAGAACCAGGCGGAAGAGGGCCGGAACAGACCATTCCCTGTTCAGCCAGAACACTGTGGGATCCCACTGAGCAGGGAAACAGCAGCTACATACACTAATGGCTTTATCTGGACTGAGAGAAGTGGTAAGATTATCTGGACTGAGAGAAGTGGTAAGATTATCTGGACTGAGAGAAGTGGTCAGATTATCTGGACTGAGAGAAGTGGTCAGATTATCTGGACTGAGAGAAGTCGTCAGATTACCTGGACTGAGAGAAGTGGTCAGATTATCTGGACTGAGAGAAGTGGTCAGATTACCTGGACTAGGAGAAGTGGTCAGATTACCTGGACTAGGAGAAGTGGTCAGATTACCTGGACTGAGAGAAGTGGTCAGATTACCTGGACTGAGAGAAGTGGTCAGATTACCTGGACTGAGAGAAGTGGTCAGATTACCTGGACTAGGAGAAGTGGTCAGATTACCTGGACTGAGAGAAGTGGTCAGATTATCTGGACTGAGAGAAGTGGTCAGATTACCTGGACTGAGAGAAGTGGTCAGATTACCTGGACTGAGAGAAGTGGTCAGATTACCTGGACTGAGAGAAGTGGTCAGATTATCTGGACTGAGAGAAGTGGTCAGATTACCTGGACTAGGAAAAGTGGTCAGATTACCTGGACTGAGAGAAGTGGTAAGATTATCTGGACTGAGAGAAGTGGTAAGATTATCTGGACTGAGAGAAGTGGTCAGATTATCTGGACTGAGAGAAGTCGTCAGATTACCTGGACTGAGAGAAGTGGTCAGATTATCTGGACTGAGAGAAGTGGTCAGATTATCTGGACTGAGAGAAGTGGTCAGATTATCTGGACTGAGAGAAGTGGTCAGATTACCTGGACTAGGAGAAGTGGTCAGATTACCTGGACTGAGAGAAGTGGTCAGATTACCTGGACTGAGAGAAGTGGTCAGATTACCTGGACTGAGAGAAGTGGTCAGATTACCTGGACTAGGAGAAGTGGTCAGATTACCTGGACTAGGAGAAGTGGTCAGATTACCTGGACTGAGAGAAGTGGTCAGATTATCTGGACTGAGAGAAGTGGTCAGATTACCTGGACTGAGAGAAGTGGTCAGATTACCTGGACTGAGAGAAGTGGTCAGATTACCTGGACTGAGAGAAGTGGTCAGATTACCTGGACTGAGAGAAGTGGTCAGATTACCTGGACTGAGAGAAGTGGTCAGATTATCTGGACTGAGAGAAGTGGTCAGATTACCTGGACTAGGAAAAGTGGTCAGATTACCTGGACTGAGAGGAGTGGTCAGATTACCTGGACTGAGAGAAGTGGTCAGATTACCTGGACTAGGAAAAGTGGTCAGATTACCTGGACTGAGAGGAGTGGTCAGATTACCTGGACTGAGAGAAGTGGTCAGATTATATGGACTGAGAGAAGTGGTCAGATTACCTGGACTGAGAGAAGTGGTCAGATTACCTGGACTGAGAGAAGTGGTCAGATTATCTGAGTGGCATGTTGACTATAGTCTAAAAGACATCTCTGGTATGATTCCAGTCACTTTGCCAAAATTCCCAGGCTTTTCATAAATCCCGGTTGCAGGAAATCTGGAATCGTCCGAGCAGGATTTATGGAAAACCTGGGAATTTTGCAACCCTTGGCATGATCCTTCACAGCCAGTCACATGACTCATGGTACACAAGCAGTGTGCGCGACGTGTGTGTGTGTGTGTGTGTGTGTGAGAGAGAAAGAGACCTTGTAGAGCTCCTTCTCATCCTTCTCATCCTTCTGGTGTGACTCCAGGCCGTCCTTCTCCAGAGTCAGCTTCTTCACTCGGTCCTTCAGGCTGTCCAGCTCTGTCTCTTTCTGCAGGCCCTTCTGGGTGACTCTTATCAGGTCATCCTCCAACTGCAGGACCCTGGCTGTGGCTTCCTCCAGCCTCCTTTTCACCTCCTCTCTCTCCTCCTGCAGGGCCTGGCACGACGCCTGCACCTCCTGGGGACAGAGAGAGAGGGAGGGAGTTAGTAACTTGTAAACTTAAAAATGTATGTTTTGTGTCCCTTTTTACACAGCAAACCAGAGAGCAGGAGACAAGTTGTGAGAACCTGAGGCAGTGAGATTCTCTTCTATCATCAACTAGTTTCCCTAAAGAATGTTGTTGGTTTGTCATTACCAACGTTCAGATAGAAATACGTGACACAGAACAGACATGCTTCTCTGTCATGTAGATTAGAATAGGAAACCATGTCAGGACATATATCTGCAACGTCTTCAATTGAATCACTTCCTGTCTCTAAAGCACAACAAGAACAAACCCTCAGTGCTGTGACAGACAGGCGGCTGCTGGAGGAAATCCCAGCCATTTCCCAGCCAGTCCCGTCTGTGTCAAACACTGAGACACTGCCAGGCCTTTATGGATTCAAATCTTCCAAACACACACACACACCCTGTAAATCCAATACTAACAGTGTGGCTGTGAGCGGAGGAGGAAACAAATAAATACTACTTCTGAGATGTAAAATCATCTGGCCACAAATCATCCATTTCAATCTGGCGTGTTATTGTTCTTTGAGGCTGGAAGGGAAGTTTGCTCTGTCGTAAGTACAGGCCTGCACAACGACGGCTCCAAAAGACAGCAGCAGATTTGGAATTGGTTTCTACTGTAAGTTTATGAGCCGAATTTTGGAATCATTTTTTTCGCAGCACATTAAAAAACCATATAAAAAGTGTTGTCGTAAAATTAACAGCCACCAAATGTGTAATTATGTTTTCATCTCAAAGCCATTTTCAAAACCAGCAACTTTATGGAACGGAATAGTTCTACGAGTTATCATTAACACAATGTTTTACAGATACATGTCAAAGTATTACATATCTGCTGTTGAACAGTGATCACACTCAAGATCATTACTGTCAACTTCTCTATTTATTTATAATGGTTAGAGGTGGAACGATGTGTGTGTGGCACACTGGGGGATACTGAGAGACAGGCTAGAGGGAGACGTTTCAACTGCCACCAGGGTCGTGTGTTTAGTGGACACAGCACAGAGAAAAAATGGTTTGGAAATGAGTGAGGAACAAACTGAACTTGACCAGTAAGAACACTCATTGTTGTCCGTTTCAAAGAGTTTTGCTACGTTTTGCTCTACCTGCCAGGGGTTGTTCTCACCTGGGTCTCTCGTCTCAGTTGGGCAAACTTCTCTTTCTCCTGCTCACACTCTTTATGCAGTCTCCCCTTCTCCTCCTCCAGCTGCGCCTTCTCATTCTGCAGGAGGCTCATGGTCTGAACCAGCTCCTCCTTCTCTCTGTGGGCCTCCTCCATCTTTTGCTGCAGGGACAAAGAGAAAGCATTGAGGTGTGTGTGTGTATTCATGCAGGTGCGTGTGTGTATCGTTGCGGAGCCTGGTTCTCTCTCTCTGACATACCTCCAGGTATCCGGTCCTGGTGGTCACCACCAGGATGTCCGAGTTGCACTCATCCTCCACGGTCAGCAGCTCGTCCTCTGAGGGGCTCTGAGCCCGGAACAGGAAGGGCGTGCTGGCCCCTCGGATCTCCCCCTTGTGGGTCACATAGCAGAACTGGTAGAACTCCCCATCATCGTTGGGCACGTAGTATCCTGAGGGAGGAACACAACAACCAACATCACAAACAGTCTAGGGCAAGGGGGTCATTCTGGACGGGGCCTAGGTATCTAATCCTTGAGCAAGGCACTTAACTCTAATTGCCCCTGTAAGTCGCTCTGAATAAGAGTGTCTGCTAAATGACTCAAATGTCAAAGTCAAGCCTCTCAGAGTAGGAGAGCTGAACTATGAACCCCACCCCCAATCTACATAATCATGTTCATTGTGATTTAAAACAAAACAAATGCTCAGGATCTCAGTTTCAACCTTAAGCAACAGATCCCTTTTCTGGTCCCAGTCCCAGTCTACCTATTAATAAAGAACGCAATGAACACAATGAAAACCATCTTGTTAACACCAAAACAACAAATCCCTTAATGGGTAGAGTTTCATATTTTACTGTGTTGGTATAAAAGTCTTAACAGCTCTCTGAGGTGCCAGGCCTCTTGACTTGAGGTTAGAAAAAGTGTCAAAACCACGGCGCAGTCAGTGGTCCCAAATCACACCTTGAAACACCACGGCTCTGTGGATGGCAGTGCCCTCAGTGTGGTCCTCAGGAACAGGACACCACAAGAATGTGTAATAGTCCCTCGCTGTGCTCCATCCAACCTGCAACACAGAGGAGTGGGGGGGGGTGGACACAATGCACCACATCACATACAGGTTGTACCTAAAAATGGCACCCTATTCACTACAGAGTGCACTACATCACACTACCTAGTGCACTACATAGGGAACAGGGTACCATTTGGGACATAAATCCAGTAATAATGGAGCAGGTTAGTGGACAGAGAAACCACCCAAAGCTGTGAAACAGTATCCTGCCTACACATGACACAGTGGCATTGTAGCCACCCTGAAGAAGGCACAGCGATGACGAAACGTTGCTGTTTTAACCAATAAACCACTGAGTTTATATAGAGAGTGTGTGACTGTGTATTTGTTATAGCTTACAGTTTATTTGCCGTTAGTCAGCACCTCTACACTAAATCATTTTCTCTGGTTGTACGCCAGCTCATGCTTTTTATTAGCCAATATGGAGCTACCACAATGTAGAGGAATGGTCCTATATGGTGTCGATATGGGCCACAATCATGAAAACCCGTTGCAATATAAAAACGTAAACACCACTTAGGCTCTAGGTTATGTGAAGGTTTTAGACGTGAAAATGGGGGATGGTTTCAACATTCCTATATTCCTGCGTGCCACGTATCGTGTATGGCCTATAATGAGGCCCGGCCCCGTCAACATGCTCCACTGCGGAACAGCGGCAACAGCTCACCTCAAACAGGAAGGGGAAAATAGGTGAAAATGTTATACATCAAAATGGAAACCAAGATGTAATTATATGAATTTTATGTGTTAACTGATGGCTGGTGAGGGGAAGTACAGAAAATACATCCAGAATGTCAGCCCAGGGTCATAAAACTGTCAAACGAAATCAGGATCACAGTGCTGCCTGGGGTTCCAGGTCTAGGCTACAGGCTCAGTGCTGGCCTGGGGTTCCAGGTCTAGGCTACAGGCTCAGTGCTGGCCTGGGGTTCCAGGTCTAGGCTACAGGCTCAGTGCTGCCTGGTGTTTCAGGTCTAGCCTAGAGGCTCAGTGCTGCCTGGGGTTCCAGGTCTAGGCTACAGACTCAGTGCTGCCTGGGGTTCCAGGTCGAGACTACAGGCTCAGTGCTGGCCTGGTCGGTCAAACTATGATAAAGACAACACCAAAACTTTAATCTAACCAATGAGACTTTATGTAAGCAAAAACAAAATCTCTCCCCATCACAAATTCTCTCACAGTTTGTTTACATATGGTCAGCGTGCTCCTTCCATCTGTCTGACCAGCTTGTTTTCCCCCACTACCGCATCATTGCTGTGTGTGTGTGTGTTACAGATGCTCCTGTGCTACGCTACAATGATGCCAGTGTTGTTGAGAGTACCCGGGGTAGTTGTCCCTGGGGGGCATTCCCACTTCCAGCCGTAAAGAACAGGAAGTTATTAAAGCAGGCACATAGTTAGTGACTGTCATTACAGAATGAAGGAAGGCCAGTAGAAGTAGGCTTTACTGCAGTAACACTCATTAGTGGTGAGAGAGGTGAGAGTCAGGGGCTGAAGAGACTCTCAGGACTGGACTAAAGCACCTTTCACAGGACCAGAGGGCCTAGTCTGCCCTGTAAGCAGCCACATTTACAACAGGAGAGGAGTGGATACAGGGTGCTTACATGGGTCTAATCATGCTGGAAACGTAGACTTAATCCAATAGGTCTATTGGCGGGATAGGTTGGTATAACAATAGCGTGCACAAAGTGAGAATCTTGAGTTCCCACAACAGACCAAAGCCATTTAGCTGATCCAAGAGCTAAGCTAATTATACCCTTTAAACATGCAAAACACATTCTTAACAAAAAACATTATGCCAACATGCTTAAAATACTTCCCATAAAACCCACCACGTAATGCCAGCACACTGTTCTTCAGCAAGTTGCAGGTTAGGGACTAGTAGCTAGCATAGTAAACTGCAGGTTAGGGACTAGCAGCTAGCATAGTAAGCTGCAGGTTAGGGACTAGTAGCTAGCATAGTAAGCTGCAGGTTAGGGACCAGTAGCTAGCATAGTATGCTGCAGGTTAGGGACCAGTAGCTAGCATAGTACGCTGCAGGTTAGGGGCTAGTAGCTAGCATAGTACGCTGCAGGTTAGGGACTAGTAGCTAACACAGTACCCTGCAGGTTAGGGACTAGTAGCTAGCATAGTACGCTACAGGTTAGGGACCAGTAGCTAGCATAGTACACTGCAGGTTAGGGACTAGCAGCTAGCATAGTACGCTGCAGGTTAGGGATGAGTAGCTAGCATAGTACACTGCAGGTTAGGGGCTAGTAGCTAGCATAGTACACTGCAGGTTAGGGGCTAGTAGCTAGCATAGTACGCTGCAGGTTAGGGACTAGTAGCTAGCATAGTACGCTGCAGGTTAGGGACTAGTAGCTAGCATAGTACGCTGCAGGTTAGGGACTAGTAGCTAGCATAGTAAGCTGCAGGTTAGGGATGAGTAGCTAGCATAGTACGCTGCAGGTTAGGCATGAGTAGCTAGCATAGTACACTGCAGGTTAGGGGCTAGTAGCTAGCATAGTACGCTGCAGGTTAGGGGCTAGTAGCTAGCATAGTAAGCTGCAGGTTAGGGATGAGTAGCTAGCATAGTATGCTGCAGGTTAGGGATGAGTAGCTAGCATAGTACGCTGCAGGTTAGGGACTAGTAGCTAGCATAGTACGCTGCAGGTTAGGGACTAGTAGCTAGCATAGTACGCTGCAGGTTAGGGGCTAGTAGCTAGCATAGTACGCTGCAGGTTAGGGACTAGTAGCTAGCATAGTACGCTGCAGGTTAGGGGCTAGTAGCTAGCATAGTAAGCTGCAGGTTAGGGATGAGTAGCTAGCATAGTATGCTGCAGGTTAGGGATGAGTAGCTAGCATAGTACGCTGCAGGTTAGGGATGAGTAGCTAGCATAGTACACTGCAGGTTAAGGGCTAGTAGCTAGCATAGTATGCTGCAGGTTAGGGGCTAGTAGCTAGCATAGTAAGCTGCAGGTTAGGGATGAGTAGCTAGCATAGTATGCTGCAGGTTAAGGGCTAGTAGCTAGCATACTAAGCTGCAGGTTAGGGAGGAGTAGCTAGCACAGTACGCTGCAGGTTAGGGACTAGTAGCTAGCATAGTACGCTGCAGGTTAGGGACTAGTAGCTAGCACAGTACGCTGCAGGTTAAGGACTAGTAGCTAGCATAGTACGCTGCAGGTTAGGGATGAGTAGCTAGCATAGTATGCTGCAGGTTAGGGACTAGTAGCTAGCATAGTAAGCTGCAGGTTAGGGATGAGTAGCTAGCATAGTATGCTGCAGGTTAGGGATGAGTAGCTAGCATAGTACGCTGCAGGTTAGGGATGAGTAGCTAGCATAGTACGCTGCAGGTTAGGGATGAGTAGCTAGCATAATACACTGCAGGTTAAGGGCTAGTAGCTAGCATAGTACGCTGCAGGTTAGGGATGAGTAGCTAGCATAGTACACTGCAGGTTAGGGGCTAGTAGCTAGCATAGTACGCTGCAGGTTAAGGGCTAGTAGCTAGCATACTAAGCTGCAGGTTAGGGAGGAGTAGCTAGCACAGTACGCTGCAGGTTAGGGACTAGTAGCTAGCATAGTACGCTGCAGGTTAGGGACTAGTAGCTAGCACAGTACGCTGCAGGTTAGGGACTAGTAGCTAGCACAGTACGCTGCAGGTTAGGGACTAGTAGCTAGCACAGTACGCTGCAGGTTAGGGACTAGTAGCTAGCATAGTACGCTGCAGGTTAGGGACTAGTAGCTAGCACAGTACGCTGCAGGTTAGGGACTAGTAGCTAGCATAGTACACTGCAGGTTAGGGACTAGTAGCTAGCATAGTACACTGCAGGTTAGGGACCAGTAGCTAGCACAGTACGCTGCAGGTTAGGGACTAGTAGCTAGCACAGTACGCTGCAGGTTAGGGACTAGTAGCTAGCACAGTACGCTGCAGGTTAGGGACTAGTAGCTAGCATAGTACGCTGCAGGTTAGGGACTAGTAGCTAGCACAGTACGCTGCAGGTTAGGGACTAGTAGCTAGCACAGTACGCTGCAGGTTAGGGACTAGTAGCTAGCATAGTACGCTGCAGGTTAGGGACTAGTAGCTAGCACAGTACGCTGCAGGTTAGGGACTAGTAGCTAGCATAGTACGCTGCTGCAACAGTTGAAGGCGTTCTTGTTTGCCATGTTTGTTAGCATATAGCCTAGTCCGAGGCAGGAGCCCATCTCCTGTTTCTGTAGCATGGGGCGGCGCGATGTAAGAGCACCCCCTAGACAGGACTATCACACTGTATCAATCAAACAGGTAGGACAAGTGGCTCATGAATCAGGCAGCGGGGCTGTGCTCTACGACAGGATCATTATAAAGGATGTGTTTGCCTGTCCCGGCACTCCTCTATCACGGTTTGTGTGTGTGCGCTCAGAGCACAACTCAAAGCAACCATTCCAACATCAAAGAGCCATAGACAGATAGAACAGGCAGAAGACACGGTGCTGCCTAACAAGAGTCTGTCTGTCCCCCACTGCTCTGCTGCCGATGCTAAATAAATGGTTGGATGAAACGTTTTGTTTATCTTGGCGAGTGGTACCGTGCAATTGTAACAGTATAACTTTAGACCGTCCCCTCGCTCATACCTGGGCGCGAACCAGGGACCCTCTACACACATCAACAGTCACCCACGAAGCATCGTTACCCATCGCTCCACAAAAGCCGCGGCCCTTGCAGAGCAAGGGGAACTACTACTTCAAGGTCTCAGAGCAAGTGACGTCACCGATTGAAACGTTATTTAGCGCGTACCACCGCTAACTAAACTAGCCGTTTCACATCCGTTACACAATTATGACATTTGTTGTACACAACTATTGGTTTGCATAGCCTAGGTACATGTACAAATGTTCTGAGAAACTAGGTTAAATCATGGAAAAGCAACCTTTCAGTTAGTGGCCCAGCGCTCTAACCGCTAGGGAACCTACACACCCAGTATAGGTTTAACACCCTATTGCTCTACCCTGACTTATCATGGAGATAAAGAGAAAAAGACAAGGACCATTTCAGGCTGAAAGATAAAGACAAAATGTTTATCTGAGTTCATCCGTTATGAGGCGATAGCAGCTCCAAGTCACTAGGGGGCGATAGCACCTTACAGGCTGAGGTATTGGACCCAGCCGTGAAGCTGCACCACACAGCACAGCTCTGGGGACAGTGAGTGAAGTAGAATTTGATTAAAAAAAAATAATCTGTGTGTTTTGGTATGAGGCCTTAATCATTTTTATCTACTTCCACTGTCGTCCAAGAGTCGCTGGATTTCCTCGTCACTTCAGTTTGGTCCTCAAGGTAGGTAGCAGCAGCGTTCTTCCCTTCCCACAGTGAGAGAGTGAGTCATGGTCCAGGTATCTGTCCTCCTGTGAGTGCTGCCTGGAGCTCAGCTTGGCACCCCAGCCTCCTGTCTGTCAACACGCCCCGGGAACATTTACACGATTTATGTTCCACACTGCTCTGCTTTTTCCACCTTGGTGAATTAGCGTGTTTGGGGTTTGGGAGAACTTGCACCACTGCTGCAGTTAGGTGCTGTGGTATGACATCGCCATCAGACAACACTCCAATCAAATCCACGACTCCAATATTTCAAACAAATTCCCAGATGTTCCCTGATCCTCCCCCTTGTGTCGGACGGACAGTCTCAGTCCCAATATAACAACAAGACTGACTGGAGCTTGTCCTCCTCTCTGCCATGCTACACTTCACAGATTAAACAGCAGGTTCATGTTTAAAAGAAACTTGTGTTCTGCTTTTATGGAGCCAGTTTATGGTTCTGGTTTAAACTCAAACTTAATCATTTTATCCGTTCAATTAGATATAATTATATGACACTGAAAGTCACTTTTTACTGAAGGCTTCTGCCATACGCTCTGATAAAAATAAAAATAAAATCTGCAGTGCCATAAAACTACAGAGAAACAGAAGCAATCGTGTGTGTGTGTGTTTGTGTGTGTTGAACTGCATTCAATCCAGCCCACATAGAGAGAAAACAGAAACAGACTGCTGCTTTGATCTGGTCTGATGAGATGTGAGCCCAGACATACAGACCACCTCTCATCAGTTCCACATCTCCTTTATAGTAGCATTCCTGCTGCTGGTCTCCTGCTGGATGAGGCCCTCGCCCAGCTCCACTCTGCCCGCTATCTTTCACTACAGAAGTGGCTCAAATCAATACCTGCCAGTGCATTGGATTTAATGTGCTCCCATAACCAGATCCATCTGGGACACGCCAGTCTGCAGAGCAGGACAAAAATACCCCCCCCCCCTTCTGCTCTGCCAACCTCACTTTTCATACTGAGAGTGCACTCAAACACATTGGTTACAGGACATGGTTTACCTTACTTTAAAAAAACACTTACTTTTTTTTTTTTACATGAGTAAAGCAAAACCTCTCAGATAAACCAGGAGTCTTGAGAGTTCAGTTAAGTACTAAATGGCACCCTATATAGTGCACTATTGTTTACCAGAGCCATATGGAGCCTGACCAAAAGTAGTGCCCTATAAAAGGGGATAGGTAACTATTAGGGACACACAACAATTCTAATATGCTTGCTCACAGCGAGTGGATTGGGCCAGATAGGAATTATAGGTCAGTAGGTGTCCAGGTTCCCACTCTAGAAGTGTAATCAAGTTTGGAAGACAGATGCCCTTGGTCCTTTAAAATAGAATTGACCTGTTATGGGCAGATGAATAAGCAACATGACATTATTATTCTACACAGTGTGGCCAGGGGTACTTCCTGCTTACAGGCTTCAACAATAACACGATGACCACAACTGACCAGACTAACACAATGGAACGCATTGGGAACTAGTCTGGTCCCAGGTCTGTTCGTGCTCTTGCCAACTCCATCGCTGTGGAAAAAATGTTTGGCGTGACAAGGTGTTGGCATGACAGCATAAACACAATGACACTATAGGCTAATTGGAAGGAGGTAAATAATGGCAGATTTGGAATTGTGTTTGATTTCTGTAAGCTGAAAGTAACCCTGTGTGATGTACGCTATATTACTGAGTCCACCTTAAAAGAGACGCATGGGAGAGGAAGGAGAGAGGACGGACTCACCTTGAATATGCCAACCCAGTCCTTCTGGTGTGGTTTGATGAACTGGGTGAGAGTGTAGTGACACTCTAGAGCGGCGTGGGGCAGGTAGCTCTTCCCCACGTTCTGGAAGATGACGTGTGCAAAGTTTGACGTGTCCATGGCACTGCCTACTGATGTCCCGTCCAGGAAGAGAGCCATCGGTCACTCAGCACAGGCTGCATGGGAAGAGGAGGACAACAGAGAGGCATGGGTCACTCAGCACAGGCTGCATGGGAAGAGAAGGAGGACATCAGAGAGGCATGGGTCACTCAGCACAGGCTGCATGGGAAGAGAAGGAGGACAACAGAGAGGCATGGGTCACTCAGCACAGGCTGCATGGGAAGAGAAGGACAACAGAGAGGCATGGGTCACTCAGCACAGGCTGCATGGGAAGAGAAGGAGGACAACAGAGAGGCATGCCGCAACCGTATGTCTTCTTTTAAAGCTGGAGTGTCTTAATATTTCTAAACAAAGCTCAGTCTCCAGAAGGGCAGATGACATTGGGCCTATTAGCCTGGTACATTCAGTTACAGCTCATTAGTCTGTCATAAAGATATTCATCTCTAGTAGCTGTCTTATAGGCGCATGCCGGACCAGAAATGCCGTCATCAATCTTGTCCATGTAGTTGTTCCCGTGGCGTGCGCGACCACTGTTGCTGCCGTGGTGAATATGACTACAGTTGTTGCCGTGGTGAATATGACTACTGTTGTTGCCGTGGTGAATATGACTACTGTTGTTGCCGTGGTGAATATGACTACAGTTGTTGCCATGGTGAATATGACTACTGTTGTTGCCGTGGTGAATATGACTACTGTTGTTGCCGTGGTGAATATGGCTATTGTTGTTGCTGTGGTGTGCATGACTATGACACGCTCATCATCCCTGACTAGAGTTGACAAGGGTTGGTCTGTTACGGTCTGTTCCCCAGCTCTTCACTAAACTATGACGTCAATGACTGAACAAACAGAAAGTTTAACATACCAACATCATAAGTCGATCTGGATAAGAGTGTCTGCTTAGTCACTAAAATGTCAAATGTAATCTAAATGTGCCAACAACAAAGGTCTTATCTAAAAATGCAAATCAAATTGGTTAGGACGGTGTTCTTCCTGTGTTTAGCTTTGCAGTGTGTGTGGTTGGTTCACAGAAAGCAGCATGGATACCATCTCATTCAGACGGTTCTTATTTAGTAGTCCAGATACGGCCTCCAGTTGTTTCATCCGCTGAGACCTCTGAGGAAAGAACCAAACTAAATGTTGCCGGTATATTTAGACAAAGGACTTGATCAGCGACCACAGTGAGAGAGCGTTTAATGTCCAAATGCTATTCCCCATATAGTAAAGGGTATAGGTTTAGTCTGGCCTAAACTGTCGCCTAAATGTGCTGATGAATTCCTCTGGCCACAACATCTGTCAGCATTTTCCCTGAAACAAGATAAGAGATTCTACATTCCACAATGTTGCAATGAGAAAGAAGTTAACAGTCAAAGGACTTGTGCAAAAAATGCTGTCCACGATCTCATTCTCAATAGATAAAAGGTATATCACTGAAGTCTAGCTAAAAGTCTTATAAAGGCATGTAGGCTTTTCTATTTTATTTAACTAGGCAAGTCACTTAAGAACAAATTCTAACTTACAATGATGGCCTACCAAGGGCCAAAACACCTCATTTGGGGCTGGGATAAAAATAAATTGGAGAAAAAAAACACACATCATGACAAGAGAAACACCACAACACTACATAAAGAAGCCTAAAGATCAGACAAGATGAGCAGGAATTTCCAGTCTCTCTGTTCAGTCACAGTTACGTGTTCAGGAAAATGGTGCACAAGAGAAGTAACTAAGACAACATTAGTAAATAGAGAAAGAAAACACAGGCCAGGGGTTGTAATCTAGACAAAACACACCAGTAACACACACCACTTTTTCATGTTAATCATGTTAAAAACAGGCTCGTACTAAAACATTTCCAAATTATACAATTCATCATTGCCAGACAATAGCAGAGCATTGTTCGACATGACAAATGTATGTGACCTAAAAAAAATATATATATAATTATACATTTATTATATGGATTGTGATGAGTGACATGAACCTACCTAGTTTGGTTTTACAGGTTGATAGCATCTTTATCTGAACTGTTGACAACCCAGTGCGTGTGTCGGTGAGTGTGTTAGAGCCAAATTAAAATCACACAATGATGTAACTTTAGGGCTAGCTGACGTTAGTTAATGTAATGGCATTAGAATTAACTGGGCAAGTATCATATGGCTTCCAGACATAAATATAGCCATGTGGCAAAACAAAGAAATAAGCCTAGCTAAATCGTGTAGTTAAACTAGCATCCTGCTGTAAAGTGCTTGTTTAGGCTAGTAATCTAACATATTGCTAGCTAACTTCTTAAAGATAGCCTAGCTAGCTTGTTCCTATAGCTAGCTAGCTATGTATCTAGCTAGCTTTAACAGAGATGAATGACTATTCTGGAAAACGTGATACGGGGCAAAGACTTCAGCCAACCTTGTACTATGTCCTCCCAAGATAGCGTGAGTTGTCCGTCCACCCACCTAGCTAGTTAGCTAGCTAGTTATCTGTTTGCTGCCCTGGCTTTGTCAGGGACCCTTTGGTTTGGCTAGTTAGCTAGCCAGTTAGTTCGTTAGCTAGCATATCAAGTTACCAGGGCAAGACGAATACATTTTTCAATAGTTCTTCTTTTTTTATCGACAAGAGCACATAATATGATAACATACCCATTTGCCATGCTGAAGAGTTGAGGAAAACCAAAGATATTCGTCAAAACTGTTATTGACGCAGTTGCTCGATGTTAAACGCAATCCCCGTCCTCTCTCTTCCTGGAATAGAATAACAACATTAGGTACATCACTTCCGGAGAAATACCGTTATTTGTCATGTGGGAATTCCAAACGTGTTACAATGTAACAAATTGTTAACAACGTGTTGCTAAAATAACGAATGGCACAATGAATAAGATATTTGACTCACTTTCTGTTACAGGAATGAAACTCTGAAATTTGAGTAGGACCCTTCAAAATGGTAGATGTCAATATATTTGGGCCATTTAAAAAAAAAAACTTTATTTAACTAGGCAAGTCAGTTTAAGAACAAATTCTTATTTACAATGACGGCCTAGGAACAGTGGGTTAACAACAGATTTTTATATTGTCACCTCGAGGATTCGAGCTATTTGATATCTATTTATAAATGTAACCTGTATTTAACTAGGCATGTCAGGTAAGAACAGATTCTTATTTACAATGACAGCCTACCCCAGCCAAACCCAGACGACGCTGGGCCAATTGTGCGCCACCCTATGGGACTCCCAATCACTCCCGGATTCGAACCAGGGAGTGCCTTAGACCGTTGCGCCACTCGGGAGCCCACAGCTGTCAGGCAATCAGCCTTCAGGGCTAGAACCATGTTTATAACAGACCTTATACCAGGGGTATGACAAAACATGTATTTTTACTGCTCTAATGACGTTGGTAACCATATTATAATAAATAGCAATTAGGCACCTGTTTTATGGCAATAGCAATTAGGCACCCAAGATACTGTTCTTCCATAATATAATATAACTCGATCAAAATGGACATATTTAGGGAAACCCTGACTGCCAAAGCCTGTATGTACAGTATGCCCCCTATGCCGTTATTATATAGTTTATTTCAAATCGTATTTTTATTAGTCACATACACGCGTTTAGCAGATGTTATTGCGGGTGTGGCGAAATGCTTGTATTTGCTGATAACGTTAGGTTTCTTTAGGGTTGAGCTATTGAAAACGCGTTTCCACCGCCCGAGCAGACCATTGAAATTGTGTTATTAACTTCTGATTGTGCATTTCAGTGCTAGATGTATGAAATCAGCCATGTCCTTCAAGTTCAAGCAGTTCAGATGTCCCGCCCCCACTGTTTCTCATCGCAAATAAACCTGTGTAAGTGGCTTTGTGATTGGGCAGAAAACGTGTCATTTACAACCCACCCAATTATGTCACGCTGAATCCGTGGTCAGAAAGGAAAGAAACATGGCCGCTGTTTTAAGGGGGTCTCGGAACCTATGGGGAAGGAGCCTCAAACATGTTGACTTTACTTTGGGTAAGGAGTTTAAAAATATAACAAAAATATGTCTACCATCAATGTTGAGGACCTGTTTGATGACCATTCCCGCCTATGTCACGAAAGGCACCGCAGCGTGAAAAATCAACGTTGAACAAAAGTTGATTAGCATTGGCTGTTGTGGCTCGCTCACTTCTGCTAACGTTAGTTAGTTTGCTGAAATGGCTAGCTAGCTATAAGAGCTAGCTAAAGTCATGGGACGTTGGTTGATCGAAACATTTGTTGTTTATCAAGACGACCGATAGCCAACACCAGCAAATGTTCTAATCAAAGGTGTGTCCGTGTGCATCTCGCACAAGTAACAAGTTCAGGGTCAAGTCAAATCCCACAGCTCTTGTTAGCAAGTCAGTCGATTAGCCAAGCGAGTTCTGTATTGAATAGGGTGATTGTTTGCACAAATATTGTCAATTATAATGTCACGCCTTCCGTAGATGTATGCTGTACAGTACACGTGTTAGACTCTTCCGTGTTTTTAGTAATAACTTTTAGCTCAGTGGTTCCCAACCTTTTCCAGCTACTGTATTTTACTCATCCCTGGGGTACCCCTGAAGTCCCACGTCCCCCATGTTCCTTTTACCAATAGACCAAGTACCCCCAGGGGTCCTAGTACCCCCAGGTTGGGAACCACTGCTTCAGCTTATCAACCAGCTCCCATGCACAATGGAAGGAAAGGAAAAGCGGGGGAGTGAGGCCAGTACAGATCATTGAGATGTAGTCCAGCTATAGCTAGTCTGTTCTGCTGCATGTTTTTATTACATCTCTTCTCATACCAGTGCTGTGCCCCTACTGTCCTCAAGGTAGCTCAACCCTTACCTTGATAACCCAGCCCACTGTCCTCACTGGTAGCTCAACTCTTACCTTGATAACCCAGCCCACTGTCCTCACTGGTAGCTCAACTCTTACCTTGATAACCCAGCCTACTGTCCTCACTGGTAGCTCAACCCTTACCTTGATAACCCAGCCTACTGTCCTCGCAGGTAGCTCAACTCTTACCTTGATAACCCAGCCTACTGTCCTCGCAGGTAGCTCAACTCTTACCTTGATAACCCAGCCTACTGTCCTCGCAGGTAGCTCAACTTTTACCTTGATAACCCAGCCTACTGTCCTCGCAGGTAGCTCAACTCTTACCTTGATAACCCAGCCCACTGTCCTCGCTGGTAGCTCAACTCTTACCTTGATAACCCAGCCTACTGTCCTCGCTGGTAGCTCAACTCTTACCTTGATAACCCAGCCTACTGTCCTCGCTGGTAGCTCAACTCTTACCTTGAAAACCCAGCATTGTGAAAAATGTGACCTCCTAGCTCTCAAACTCTAGGCGGCATTCTCCCTACAGTTTTCTGTGGTTAGCTTCGACCCCACGACTGGCTTGTGTCAACTACAATCCCGACACTGTTTTCACGTTTAGAAATGTTAATAATTATCGCTTGCAAAACAATAATCGTGGCTTTTGAAGCATGGCCCTTACATCCGCGACACAGAATCCTAAATATAAAAAAAGATGCTCTTGATGTAGCAGGTTTGCACAGATACGCTGGCACACAGGTGTTCGGAGAATGCTAGATGGCTAATTAACCTGTCTTCTGTCCGTTTTCTGTTCAAAAGAGCTGCAACATGGAGATATGGCTATGTTGGAACACTAACCTTTATAAAGGTGTGTGTAAATGTATCCTTTTTTTTTAAAAAATGTATATTTTCTCGTTGATATGAAATAACCTTTATGCTTCCAAAACCATATCTCAAGCGATGCGTGTTCATGTTCAGACTGAGCATCGGGGCGCTTAACAAAACTCCCCCATACAGAAGACCCCTTTCTCTAATGACTAGGTGTAATGGAACTGAGTCATGATTAAGGGCCAGTGACCTTCATTGCAATGGCAGTAGGTCTACCACACCAGACTGAGGTTGGGTCCCAACAATCTCTCGACGTATGCTCTGGTTCACGTCCCTTCATGGAATTGACTGGCACTGGTACATGGAAACTCCCTCTAGCCCATGCCTACACCATTCTAATGCCTTTACATTCGTGGGAGGACACAGTTCAGGAGGAAGTAGAGATTATTGAGACGCAGCCATGGGGTTTTGTGTGCTGTGTGTTTCCTAGTTCCAACTAACAAGTGAACACGGCGTCAGTCCAACAGTGGCAGGTCAGGTGTCTTTTTCCACTGAAGCCACTATGAAGATTGGCTGGGAGAGCCAGCCATGTGAGATACCTGTAGCCTGGATGCCTGCCCCCCCCCCCCCCCCCCCCCCCCCCCCTCCTCACATTTACACACCACAGTTTATTTATAAGATGCCCTTTGGCCAATACGTCTCTACTTTCAGCCTTCATACATGTTTTTATAGGAAATGGGGAGTTCACTACCTGTTTACTGCTTTGATATGCAATCATCGTGTTCGCATCAGCTTGACTTTGGCACTGCAACGGCCGCGGTGGGTTTTCATATCAAATGGTTTAGGATTTGAAATTAATTTCATTCTCAGGAAAAAATGAAATGTCTGGAATCAAAGTAGAAACGTCTGGCCAACTTTCCTTGGTCGTATTTAGTTTTTACCAAGCTTGCCTCTGACATTACCCACTGCAATGTACTATACAGGTGTTGGGTAACTATTGATAGGGCTGGGTTATGTTTGGATTTCATTGAAACAGAACAACAAGGCCTAGATTAGAAGTGTCCTGGCTGTTTCAATGGACTAGGGAGCCTTTTAACAGCATTTTGCAAGAGACTATAGTTTTTCACATTCTGACATTTTATTTTTGTTAGTGAAGGCCTACACAGAAAAGCTGTATTAGAGCTGTCTCAGCTTGGCTGAAAGGATAACAAAAGGCTTCGGGTAGTAGTCTAGTCTTAATACAAGTTGTTCCTGGGGTGTATTAGGAACCAAAAGCGGAGGGACCTAGGCCTACCTGAACTTGTCCAATAAGAAACACTAGTTTTTGTTGGAATGTTTTGCTTCAGATTGCACCGGTTTGCACTGATGAATACACCCTTGTACCTCCCAGTCTCCAGCAGGTCCATGGCCTCTAAGACCCAGGTGGGTTTCATCGGCCTGGGGAACATGGGAAAACCCATGGCCAAGAACCTGCTGAAGCACGGATACCCCGTCATCGCCACTGACGTCTTCCCTGAGTCCTGCAAAGAACTGCAAGAGTTGGGTGCCCAGGTGGGACAGAAAAAAACTAGCTTGCTTGTTTGCTAATGGCAGTGCATTGAGCGAAATGCGCCAGCTGATAGCATGTCATAGCTCTCTGATGTGATGTCAGCTGATAGCATGTCATAGCTCTCTGATGTGATGTCAGCTGATAGCATGTCATAGCTCTCTGATGTGATGTCAGCTGATAGCATGTCATAGCTCTCTGATGTGATGTCAGCTGATAGCATGTCATAGCTCTCTGATGTGATGTCAGCTGATAGCATGTCATAGCTCTCTGATGTGATGTCAGCTGATAGCATGTCATAGCTCTCTGATGTGATGTCAGCTGATAGCATGTCATAGCTCTCTGATGTGATGTCAGCTGATAGCATGTCATAGCTCTCTGATGTGATGTCAGCTGATAGCATGTCATAGCTCTCTGATGTGATGTCAGCATGTCATAGCTCTCTGATGTGATGTCAGCATGTCATAGCTCTCTGATGTGATGTCAGCTGATAGCATGTCATAGCTCTCTGATGTGATGTCAGCTGGTAGGTGCTCAAAAAACACAAACAAAATACCATGACTAAACAATCTATTGTAGATGGGTGAAACCACTTAAATGAGTGTCCAAACAAACTGAGTCCGTCATAAGATTTTACTCTCGTCATTGCCGATCTACTTCTTAATTAAATCCTAATGGTTACGCATGCCTGGGGTGTAGCTTATTCATTAGGCACCAACAGACTAAAACAGGGAGGGGCTACCTGAACTTGTCCAATAGGAAACACTCGTTTTTGTATTTGAAACATTTTGCTACGGCGTGCCCTAATGAATAAAGCCCTGTTTTGTCAGATTGTGGATAACCCTGCGGAGGTGGCAGACCAGGCAGACCGTGTCGTCACCATGCTGCCCTCCAGTCCCAACGTCATCGAGGTTTACACTGGGCCCAACGGTATCCTCAAGTAAGATCCCTCTCTCTCTCGATTACTCACTGGCTATGTCCCAAATGGCTCCCTGTTCCCTTTATAGTGCACTACTTTTGACCAGAGTCCTAATACAAGAATCAAGTCACTTAGCTATCTGTCTTTAACAGAAACCCTTCAGACTGCTGTTTTAAACTATAAGGTGGGTACTTTACTGTTCTACAGGAAGGTTAAGAAAGGCTCGCTACTCATCGACTCTAGCACCATCGACCCAGCCGTTTCTAAGGAGATGGCCGTGGCCGCGGAGAAGATGGGGGCAGTTTTTATGGACGCACCTGTGTCAGGAGGTAAGGACTAATACAGGCTGCGTTCCAAATGGCACTCTTCCCTATATAGGGCTCCCGAGTGGCTCAGCAGTCTAAGGCACTGCTTCTCAGTGCAAAAGGCATCACTACAGTCCCTGGTTCGAATCCAGGCTGTATCACATCTGGCCGTGATTGGGAGTCCCATAACGCGGCGCACAATTGGCCCAGCGTCGTCTGGGTAGGCCGTCATTGTAAATAAGAATTTGTTCTTACCTGAATTTCCTAGTTAAATAACAAAACATATAGTGCACTACTTTTGACCCGGGCCCATAGGACTATGCTGACATTTGGGACGCAGTATTGCCTTGGGGGGTCTCTGCTGCAATCTGAGAGGACCAGCCTCTCCACTCCCTAATTGTTGAAATGGACCAGATTTAGTAGATTGCTCTCTCTAGCACATTTGTGGCCCATGATGTGGATTATTTAAGATCCCAGCATCTGGAGTTTGATCCGATGACCCTTCCATCCAAACGCTCCGCTCTCAGATCCCAGCAGCTCAAAAAACTATTTCTGACCCTCCTTTTCTGAAAATGTGTTTTTTAAAGTCTACTACCAGTGCATCTCTCTCTCATAGCACAACTTCACAACAATTAAACATGTTTTTTTACTGCAAACCATTTGACCAAGTTATATAAAGAGAAACATCTCCGTCATGATCATATGTGTACTCATGTCTCTGTTGCCACACGTGTGTATCTGTGAATTCCACTGGGAGGAGGACTGATTTGTATTTCTTCTGACAACCTGCTGACTCTACCCAGGACAGCAGACTCCCATGTGGGCCTTGGTTCAGGTTAAAATGGCCGACACTGGATCATTTCCTTTCATGTCTGACAAAATGGTGAATCCATTCAGTCTCTCTGCTTATCCTATTGATGGTTCAGCCTGGGTCATAAAGAGGAGGAGTACCTACCTGACAGCCTGGGTCATGAAGAGGAGGAGTACCTACCTGACAGCCTGGGTCATAAAGAGGAGGAGTACCTACCTGACAGCCTGGGTCATAAAGAGGAGGAGTACCTACCTGACAGCCTGGGTCATGAAGAGGAGGAGGAGTACCTTACCTACCCAACAGACTGGGTCATGAAGAGGAGGAGGAGGACCTACCCGACAGACTGGGTCATGAAGAGGAGGAGGAGGAGTACCTACCCGACAGACTGGGTCACGAAGAGGAGGAGGAGGACCTACCCGACAGCCTGGGTCATGAAGAGGAGGAGGAGGAGGACCTACCTGACAGACTGGGTCATAAAGAGGAGGAGGAGGACCTACCTGACAGACTGGGTCATAAAGAGGAGGACCTACCTGACAGACTGGGTCATAAAGAGGAGGAGGAGGAGTACCTACCTGACAGACTGGGTCATAAGGAGGAGGACCTACCTGACAGACTGGGTCATAAAGAGGAGGAGGAGGACCTACCTGACAGACTGGGTCATAAAGAGGAGGAGGAGGAGGAGGAGGAGGAGGAGTACCTACCTGACAGACTGGGTCATAAGGAGGAGGACCTACCTGACAGACTGGGTCATGAAGAGGAGGAGGAGGAGTACCTACTTGACAGACTGGGTCATAAAGAGGAGGAGGAGGACCTACCTGACAGACTGGGTCATAAAGAGGAGGAGGAGGACCTACCTGACAGACTGGGTCATAAAGAGGAGGAGGAGGACCTACCTGACAGACTGGGTCATAAAGAGGAGGAGGAGGAGGAGGAGGAGTACCTACCTGACAGACTGGGTCATAAGGAGGAGGACCTACCTGACAGACTGGGTCATGAAGAGGAGGAGGAGGAGTACCTACTTGACAGACTGGGTCATAAAGAGGAGGAGGAGGAGTACCTACCTGACAGACTGGGTCATAAAGAGGAGGAGGAGGAGGAGGAGGAGGAGGAGTACCTACCTGACAGACTGGGTCATAAAGAGGAGGAGGAGGAGGACCTACCTGACAGACTGGGTCATAAAGAGGAGGAGGAGGAGGACCTACCTGACAGACTGGGTCATAAAGAGGAGGAGGAGGACCTACCTGACAGACTGGGTCATAAAGAGGAGGACCTACCTGACAGACTGGGTCATAAGGAGGAGGACCTACCTGACAGACTGGGTCATAAAGAGGAGGAGGAGGACCTACCTGACAGACTGGGTCATAAAGAGGAGGAGGAGGACCTACCTGACAGACTGGGTCATAAAGAGGAGGACCTACCTGACAGACTGGGTCATAAAGAGGAGGAGGAGGAGTACCTACCTGACAGACTGGGTCATAAAGAGGAGGAGGAGTACCTACCTGACAGACTGGGTCATAAGGAGGAGGACCTACCTGACAGACTGGGTCATAAGGAGGAGGACCTACCTGACAGACTGGGTCATAAAGAGGAGGAGGACCTACCTGACAGACTGGGTCATAAAGAGGAGGAGGAGTACCTACCTGACAGACTGGGTCATAAGGAGGAGGACCTACCTGACAGACTGGGTCATAAGGAGGAGGACCTACCTGACAGACTGGGTCATAAAGAGGAGGAGGAGGACCTACCTGACAGACTGGGTCATAAGGAGGAGGACCTACCTGACAGACTGGGTCATAAGGAGGAGGACCTACCTGACAGACTGGGTCATAAAGAGGAGGAGGAGGACCTACCTGACAGACTGGGTCATAAAGAGGAGTACCTACCTGACAGACTGGGTCATAAAGAGGAGGAGCCGTACCTTATGGGTTAGGGAAGATGGGGGAAGAGCCATACTGACCTCCAAGCTGTAAAACACTATCACAGTCTTCAGGGTAGACGCACACTTCAGGGGAAACACACACTACACACACACTGTTTGTTTGAACTCCGCCTTTTAACTTGAAGAAAGCCACTTTGAGTTGATGTTGGCATATTTTACCATCAGGCCCTAAAGATTAGTAATGATTTATATGCATCCTTCCTGTGGCAGTGCTCATGGATTAAGGCTGTCCAGCTTCCCACGTTGAACTTGGGTGGCTGCAGGTCACAGAGGTGTGTGTTTGGTTAGAGTCAAGTATTGGAGCAGTTACTACCTTGATACTGTGCTGGAATGCCTGTGGTTGAGGGGGGGGGGGGGGGGCAAATGAGTTGCATGGTAGTAATAGAGCACAGGGGAATGCGATGAGACTTGTCATTGTTACCCAGATGATGGTACTGTAACCAAGACTTGAGCCTTTGATCAGGAGACCACATCACATTTAGAACTTCCAACTCTGCTGGTTCTGAATCCAGCAAGGAGCTTTGCTGTAGCCCGGTTTGGACGTATCCAGGGTACCTTCTCCAACCCAGACTCTGCTGGTTCTGAATCCAGCAAGGAGCTTTGCTGTAGCCCGGTTTGGACGTATCCAGGGTACCTTCTCCAACCCAGACTTACTTTGTGCGAGATGGTCTAAACTCAGGCTGTTTCCCTGTGCTTTTGAGAGACCTCTGGTTCTCTGTCCTTCATGTGTTGCCTCTTCCAGCCAGAACCCACAGTGCGTCAGAGAGGTTTGGCAGCAGACTGACTGTTGGAAGGAATGCCTTGTTTTCTGGAGCAATAATAGGAAAGCCACAAAACCTGGGATGCAGCCCAAATGGGCCCCTGTTCCCTATATAGTGCACTACTGTTGACCAGAGCCCAGTTCCCTATATTGTGCACTACTGTTGACCAGAGCCCTATATAGTACACTACTGTTGACCAGAGCCCACAGGGAGCTAGTTAAAAGTAGTGCACAATATAGGGGAGTAGGGTTCTATTTTGGAACGCGCCCCTGCTCTGTCAGCGTAGTCATCATACAATAACCTAGTCCCAAATCCAGTCCATTACGACACAGAAAAATAAAATTGTTGAAATCAATTAGACTTGTACGTAAAGCCTTGGGAAATGTTTATCATTAAAGACTACTGTGCTGACTGGAATGAAAACATTTGACCACAGAACTCTAGCTACGTAGCCACCAAAAAAACACATTCACTTTCACTGTAATGCATGTCCTTAGAGACTCCATAATTGGTGTGTGTGTTGGTTCCCAGGCTGTGTGAGATGGCAGAGATGCAGTCGTCACACACACACACTGCCCATTATTATGGCAGAGACCGAGGGCCTGTAGCTTTGGCAACAGAAATGAAAGGGTTGCCTTTTTTATTTATGCATTTTGGGGCTTTGTGTCTTAAGTTTTTAATGTGTTTAAAATAATCCCCCCCCTTTTTTTTCTATATTTTAACTGGTTACCCCACATTTGTCATGAGATTTGAGACAGCTTTCTCTCAGCCAGCTTTTTGCTGCCACTTCGTTTTGTCTAAATATGTTTAGCTCCCTTTACTTTCCCCACAACCTTATGTTTGACTGAGTATGAAGCTGTTGAAATAATCCACAACCTTATGTTTGACTGAGTATGAAGCTAATGAAATAATCCACAACCTTATATTTGACTGAGTATGAACCTAATGAAATAATCCACAACCTTATGTTTGACTGAGTATGAAGCTAATGAAATAATCCACAACCTTATGTTTGACTGAGTATGAAGCTAATGAAATAATCCACAACCTTATGTTTGACTGAGTATGAAGCTGTTGAAATAATCCACAACCTTATGTTTGACTGAGTATGAAGCTGTTGAAATAATCCACAACCTTATGTTTGACTGAGTATGAAGCTGTTGAAATAATCCACAACCTTATGTTTGACTGAGTATGAAGCTGTTGAAATAATCCACAACCTTATGTTTGACTGAGTATGAAGCTAATGAAATAATCCACAACCTTATGTTTGACTGAGTATGAAGCTGTTGAAATAATCCACAACCTTATGTTTGACTGAGTATGAAGCTGTTGAAATAATCCACAACCTTATGTTTGACTGAGTATGAAGCTAATGAAATAATCCACAACCTTATGTTTGACTGAGTATGAAGCTGTTGAAATAATCCACAACCTTATGTTTGACTGAGTATGAAGCTAATGAAATAATCCACAACCTTATGTTTGACTGAGTATGAAGCTGTTGAAATAATCCACAACCTTATGTTTGACTGAGTATGAAGCTAATGAAATAATCCACAACCTTATATTTGACTGAGTATGAAGCTAATGAAATAATCCACAACCTTATGTTTGACTGAGTATGAAGCTAATGAAATAATCCACAACCTTATATTTGACTGAGTATGAAGCTAATGAAATAATCCACAACCTTATGTTTGACTGAGTATGAAGCTAATGAAATAATCCACAACCTTATGTTTGACTGAGTATGAAGCTGTTGAAATAATCCACAACCTTATGTTTGACTGAGTATGAAGCTAATGAAATAATCCACAAGCCTTGGGCTTGCCTCATGTTTAATTTCAGTTGATTTGATGTGGAATGACTTTCTCAGCCAAACTTGGTGAGAGAAGGGTGGGTGTTTAGACAAGGGAACAAGCTGTTTAGTAAAGTCCTCTGTAGATTTGCATCAATCTTTCTGTGATTACCTCATAAGTTTTGAGAAGTAACAGCAGTGACTGACAGACTTACTATTGTAATGAAACCGCCAGGTTTTATAAGCTACAAGCACAGCCCATCCCAAGGCCCTGTGCGTGTGCTTGTCTGGTGCGTGCTATGCACCCAAATGTACAACGTTTCCACTTCACCCAAGTCTTCATCAGATATTCTCCAGTTTAGGATGTGCATCTCACCCTCCTTTTGTCCAGGTGTGGGGGCTGCCAGCTCGGGGAAGCTGACATTCATGGTGGGGGGAGTAGAGGAGGAGTTCACTGCGGCCCAGGAGCTGCTCACCTGTATGGGAGCCAACGTGGTGTACTGTGGGGCTGTCGGCACTGGACAGGTAGGTAGTCCTACACATTTACATGACCTGTGTCTCAAATGGCCCCCTATTATTTATTTTATTTATTTATTTATATAATTTAAAAAATGGTGGGGGGGGGTCATTTAGCAGACGCACCTATCCAGAGGAACCTACAGGAGAAATTAGTGTTAAGTGCCTTATCACCAAGTCGGTGCAGGGATTCAAACCAGCAACCTTTTTGTTACTGACCCAATGCTCTTAACCGCTAGGCTACCTGTCCCCGAGGCCTTGGTCAAAGGTAAACCACTTTAGGGAATAGGGTGCCATTGGGGATACACACATTACATTCCTACTAGGGGCATTATGGGTGGATTATTACAAAATGACATGTGACTACATGGGATGTAACCAGTAGACTGTTTCTTACAGGCAGCCAAAATCTGCAACAATATGCTGCTGGCGATAGGCATGATCGGGACCTCTGAGACCATGAACCTTGGCATCAGGTTGAGTATTCCCAATACATTCACAGCAGAGAACGTATCTCCAACAAAATGTCTTGTTGCACTTAACGCTTGATGAACAGAACCATGCTGTGAGTATCGTACAGATCTGTAACACTACCACTATAGTCGCTCTCTTAAAGTAACTATCCAATGGAAAAGCTCCTTATTTTTATGAAGCTCCTACTCTATCAGCTGTCTACATGTTGTCTATGACTCGTCCTTTACTTGTAGTTATGACTAACCAGCAATCAGAGAAATTACACACAGTAAACAGTAACCCACCTTAAACTTGTAAAATGAATGTTTTTATTTTATTTTTTAAATGCTTGTGATTTCCTGGCCCCTGGCAGACTAGGTCTGGACCCTAAGCTACTGGCTAAGATCCTGAACATGAGTTCAGGCCGCTGCTGGTCCAGTGACACCTACAACCCTGTACCTGGTGTCATGGAGGGAGTCCCCTCTGGAAACAACTACCAGGGAGGCTTTGGGACCCAACTCATGGCCAAGGTGTGTCTCTCTCTCTCGCGCACTCTCTCGCGCTCTCTCTCTCTCGCGCGCGCTCGCTCTCTCTCGCGCTCTCTCGCTCTCGCAAGATGTTTAGTACACAAATGTTTGACTGACACAGATGATTCTTCAGGGGCTCTTTAATTTCCTGTGACTTTATTTTAGTTAATGTCTCTGTCAATAGTATTAACTTTCATGTAACTGGAAAGAGATGTGCGTTTGACATGTGTTAACTGTGCTGTGTACAACAAGCGGTGATGGCAGAGAGCTAATGAGAGTTTGTCCTCTTCAGGACCTGGGGCTAGCCCAGACTACAGCCACCAATACCAAGACCCCTGTCCCTCTGGGCTCCCTGGCCCACCAGATATACCGCATGATGTGTGCTCGGGGCTACGCCAGCAAAGACTTCTCCTCTGTCTTCCAGTTCCTGAGGGAGGATGAGGAGAACGAGGGCCAATAGGGGTGGGGGAACAGTACCCCCAACCCCCATCCATAGCTTTAGCAGGGTCTATTCCATACAAGACTACTACCATGTAGTTAGGATGCGTCGGTTTGCCCCCCCCCTTCTCCCCAGGACTTGTCAAGACGTGTGTATTGGGTCAAAGCCAAGAGAGCGCAGCCAGCCGTGATGACATGACAGATCATCTCAGCAGAGTACTAGACTACACTGTGTCTGTAAGATGGGAGTCATGTTGCCTCTGTGATCCTGCCTTTTGTTAAAGTAGCTTTCTAATAATGTTTTCGATGGCTTGGCTAGAAGATGGATGTTTGAGGTGTGGGGAGGCTCTCAAGTCACTGTCACTCAGTAGGCTGACTAACCACTACAGCTATCATCATGACGATATCAGCGCTACCTTAGGACACGTCGTCATGGAAAGCAGACCCAGGCGTTGTCAAGGAAATGACCCGCATTATACTCGTTAACGACCACACTCGTCAACAATAGACCACTGGGACTTCAGATGATTGTTAGTTCTAGTCACCACTCACTTCACTGCAATGTCACACGTGTTGATCCTGTTCATTGATTTGTTTTTCTCTTCCTGTTGGGTTTATTTACTCTTGACATGGGGAGGGATAGAATGTTCCTGTCTTATTTGTATGTGTTTTACTGTTTAATAAAAGGAGAGAGACTATAGGTATGTTTCCTTCCAGTGATATTGGATTGCTTTTTGACCCACTACTCTAAAGCCTTTCACAGGTGTCTGTTAGCAGGAGGATGTGTCTGTACTGTCTGTTAGCAGGAGGATGTGTCTGTACTGTCTGTCAGCAGGAGGATGTGTCTGTACTGTCTGTCAGCAGGAGGATGTGTCTGTACTGTCTGTCAGCAGGAGGAAGACAAGGTGCCTGATGAGACTGATCTAGATAATTACATCACTCTTTATTTTTATTAAGCTCCTCGTTAGAGAGGGTAAGCACTTTAAAGTGTTGCATCACAGTACAAATATGTATTCTAGTATAGATGTCTGTGTGTTTATTAAGCTGTCCCACATACTTTCATTCATGTCTGTAGGTGACTGCTTTTCTTTTGGGGAAATAAGAGTGTAAACTGGGGTGTATTCACTAGGAACCAAACTGAAAGAAATGGCTGAAATGGGGGAGAAATTACCTGAATTTATCCAATAAGAAATGCTTGTTTTGTTAAATGTTTTTGCTACATTGTGAACTAAATAATACAACTGGCCCTGATTTTTAACATAAGCGTGTGTGAATTCTGCATGCACAGGAACTGATTGGCTGCTACAGTATAGCTTCTTCCTATAGGTCAAACAAAATTAGCAATGCAATGTGCTGTACATACAGAGGAGAAGATGGCCAAAGACCAGAAGTGGAGCGTCTCTATTGCTGCCTTATGCAACCAGACGGGGAGGAGTGAGCCAGAGTGCACGTGACTGGCTGAAGGTGGTTGTGTAGTAAGCCTATAGAATTCAATAGTGGTTCTTATACACAAGAGTATACCAAACATTATGAACAACTTCCTAATACTGAGTTGCCCCCCTCCTTTTTTGCTCTTAGAACAGCCTCAATTGGCTGAGGCACGAACTACAAGGTGTCAAGCGTTACACAGGGATTCTGGTCCATGACTCCAAAGCTTCACAAAGTTGTGTCAAATTGGCTGTATGTTCTTTGGGTGGTGGACTGTTCTTGATACACACAGGAAACTGTTGGTTGTGGAAAAACCCACCAGTGTTGCAGTTCTTGACACAAACCAGTGCACCTGGCATGTACTACCATACCCTGTTCAAAGGCACTTAAATATGTTGTCTTGCCCATTCACCCTCTGAATTGCACTCATACACAATTCATGTCAGTTGTCTCATGGCTTAAAAAAATATTCTTTAACCTGTCTCCTCCCCTTCATCTACACTGATGTGAAGTGGATTTAACAAGTGGAATCAATAATTGACCTAGTCTGTGTCGTGGAAAGAGCAGGTGTTCATAATGTTTTGTACACTCAGTGTAGACGTTTCCTATAAAGGTTGCCAATATAACAGTGAGTTAACCCTGAGGTAGGAGAGGCCTTCCAAAGCGTGTCAGGAAAACAGGAAACTTATAGAAGCAAGGAGGGAAGTGCTTCCAGGATACAGTCAAACGCTGTAGATTGAAGTGGCTCTTCAGTTAAGGGGTGAAATGGTCATCAAAAATCAAGAAGGTCCTTGTTTTCTGAGGGAAATAGAAAAACTGTAGTATTCTCTTTCACTCTCTCTCTCTCCCCCAAGACAAAGGAGAGAGCGGCATGTTTCTCATCTAGTTTACCAAGAGAGAGACTGAGAGGCCAGGATGCCATAGGTCACACGATCACAAGACTAACCCATAAAAAGTCCATTAAGCACTGGAGACTAAGTGCTGTGTTATCTGCTTGGCAGCTATTACAAACAGAGCACCACTTTGGTCCTAGATCCTATAGAGCAGAGCAACCAGGCCAGGCAGGCCAAAGTGAAAGGTTCTTCTGGGTGTCTCTGGGTTAGCTGCAGAGCCTGGGAGTTCTACAGAGTGTGTCTGTCCCAGATGGCACCATATTCCCCAGAGCCATATTGGCCCTGATCACAGGTAGTAGGAATAGGGTCCGATCTGAGATGAACCCACTGTCGCAGGAAGAGGGTTGGGGGTGGGGGTGGGGGGGTCACTGGTATATGTTGTGGACTTAACTCTTATTTAACACATATTGGTAGATGTGCATTCAATCTACTGTGACTACAAATGCAGTGCAGTTAGAGAAAGGAGAATTTAAATGGTGTGACCTTGAATAGGAGTGTGTCCTCTTCCACCTCTGTAGGTTGTAGTCTACCGACCAGCAGCCAACTCCACTGACACCTCTTCCACCTCTGTAGGTTATAGTCTGTCGACCAGCAGCCAACTCCACTGACACCACTTCCACCTCTGTAGGTTGTAGTCTACCGACCAGCAGCCAACTCCACTGACACCTCTTCCACCTCTGTAGGTTGTAGTCTACCGACCAGCAGCCAACTCCACTGACACCTCTTCCACCTCTGTAGGTTGTAGTCTACCGACCAGCAGCCAACTCCACTGACACCTCTTCCACCTCTGTAGGTTGTAGTCTACCGACCAGCAGCCAACTCCACTGACACCTCTTCCACCTCTGTAGGTTGTAGTCTACCGACCAGCAGCCAACTCCACTGACACCTCTTCCACCTCTGTAGGTTGTAGTCTACCGACCAGCAGCCAACTCCACTGACACCACTTCCACCTCTGTAGGTTGTAGTCTACCGACCAGCAGCCAACTCCACTGACACCTCTTCCACCTCTGTAGGTTGTAGTCTATCGACCAGCAGCCAACTCCACTGACACCACTTCCACCTCTGTAGGTTGTAGTCTACCGACCAGCAGCCAACTCCACTGACACCTCTTCCACCTCTGTAGGTTGTAGTCTACCGACCAGCAGCCAACTCCACTGACACCTCTTCCACCTCTGTAGGTTGTAGTCTACCGACCAGCAGCCAACTCCACTGACACCTCTTCCACCTCTGTAGGTTGTAGTCTACCGACCAGCAGCCAACTCCACTGACACCTCTTCCACCTCTGTAGGTTGTAGTCTACCGACCAGCAGCCAACTCCACTGCCAGAAGTAAATAAGGAACTCTATTCTGTTCCACGTGCACAATATATTCCCGAAGTTTGTGGGTTTTTTTTTTCAAATTCTACTTTCATACAGAGGTTATGGAAGCGACTGACTTTTAGGGACATTTAAGGATTTTGCTCCTAAGTGTTAGGCATTAAGGTCATTATTTACCAGCTTTGTCTCCACAAATAATTCAACACTATTTTATGTGTGTTGCTATTAGTGAATTAAATCCCATGCCAGAACAAATTCTGACTAGCAGGGATCAATAATGGCTGTCCACTCATTGAAAATTACAGTATATTACATACGCTATTTATAAACTAAGCAGGTGATCCAGTCTTTTTAAAGACGAAATAGGCTAAAGGATTATATTGTGATATCACCTTCCTTTCTAGAGATTTCGTTCAATGGAATAAAACATTATTCTGAGGAATATATGCGTTTTTCAATATAATCTCACTATCTCTCCTATAAATTGGCACGAGGCGTAAAGTGTATCTTCACGTCATTGTATTTGTATTATCGAACGAGCTACACACACTAGTCAGTAAGCAGAAGCCTGTATTGTTTATATTAAATTAATTCTGCAACGCTCATCAGACAGGATGCGTCATTCGCTGATTGTTTTAGTTCTTTTACCGCTACTTCAACGTTAATGTCAATTTGGACGTCAAATATAATAATAATTATGATTAATGGTTTAATAATGATGTTAAGTTAGTAGTTGTGTTATTAGTTTAATAATTGTATTTATTCAATTGGCATAGAACGTCGCTGTTTGACATTCACATTTGTGTTAGGCTTTACTAAAAATATTTTTGTAAAAGGTTGTATAGCCTAGTATTTTTGAAATGTCTCTATTTCAAAATGTACCCTTAACGAACATTTTATTTCTATTACTTCTAAAGGGTCATACTCAGACAAGTTATAGCTAGTAGGCTATAGGCCAATTAACATCTAAATAGTGAGTTGCTGCAATTAAGCGAAATCCTTAATGAGCCACAGCCAAATAATAAACAATACAATCATATTTAAGAAATGCAGTTCAAACCGGGTTATTGGATTGAACAAAATGTGTACATTACCATCTACACCGGCCACTGAGATACACGTTTTAGTCACATTCTGAACTCAGTTCTTAAATAGACCATCAATTTATTTGGAAAAAAAAACAACAAAAAAAAACAACGTTCGAATAACTATGCATATAATGAGGTATACGGATTCAGGGTTGTTGTTAAGGTCTATATCATTCGCGAAACAGTATTTCTAGTATTAGGCCTATTTTCTAGTGGGCCTATTTAATCCTCAATAGCCTTGTGGTTAGTGTCGGTCCTGAGATTGGCAGGTTGGGAGTTCGATCACGGGCCGAGTCATACCAAAGACTGTAAAAATGGGACCCAATGGGTCTCTGCTTGGCACTCCGCGATAGATTGGGGGGTTGCATCCTGTCCAGGGGGTGTACTTGTACAAGCTGTCTCGCGCTACAGGAGATGAGCAGTTCCGTATCGCACAAGCCAAAGCTCATGCAAGGCTACTACTAGTATTCCTAAAGTATTCAAAGTCTTCAAAATATATCATATTTTTCCCAACAATAGATTGCCCATTTTAATTATTGAAATGTCTTAATTGACTTCTACCATCACGTGAGCCTATGTGTTTTGTTTTGTGAAACGAAAAATACACCTATGAAGCCCTACTGAAGAGACGCGCACATACACAGGATAACACACGCACTATACACACACGAACACATAGATTTTGTGTTGTAGATATGTGGTAGTAGATACTTGCATATCGTTGATTTTCTCTCGAATTTCTCTAAAGTTATATAGCCTACCGCATTCGATTATGACGTTATGGACCCTTTTTCATTTTTCAGCGGGTCAAACGCGTCTTTGAAAATGACTTGACCCTCGATTACTATCTCCTCTTTATCTATCCGCCTTGTGATGAACGCATTTACACAAGAACCCAGATATTATTTGTTAAAGCTATAGGTCCAATGTATCGCCTCTTTCTACTGTGTGCGCTATATGTCCACGCTGATGTTTACCAGTTTATTAAAGTAGCTTACCAAATAAGAAACCATATTGTGCCACGACATGGCGTATTAACATCTCCTCTAACTGGTCCCCCATAGAAAAGCTGACGTTATTGTTGACCGCGAAATTCACCGTCCAGAGCCAGTGTGTGGCTATGGCACCACAAGCCATTATTTGTCTAAGAAGAGCCTGAGTGTGACCATCATGGCAGATAGGAGTATAGGCTAGATCCCCTCCTTTCCCACACCGGCCCACTCCACCACTGCACTGGGGGTCTGGCCATGGTCGATGTTGGTAGTAGCACAGCGTCATTGCTTTATTTATGACTAGCTACATGACACTTTTTCGATGTCTGCGGTAGGGCCGCTAATGTCTCCACTGCGACCATTGAATTCTCTCATAGCCGCATGAACATAGGCTTAAATAACATAGGCCTAACATATGGTTTAACATAGCCCAGCCTCATTGAACTCGGCTCCATTCGAAGGGAAGGAGTTCTGACTGTGAATTTAGCAGCCATTTAGCAGGCTGTGATATTTCCTGCCCACTCGGTTGGGTGACAATACGCCCAACGTTTGGAATGAAACACTTCAGTATAGTATAGCAGTATGCTTAAAGCACAGGCATATATCTCATCCCCTCCAAAATAACTTGTTAACAGCATCGACCGAAACCGTTGAAACAGATTTCAATATATATGCACAATTGTATACTTTGTGTCCTCAAACATACAGGGACAGGCTATATATATTGGGAACTGTGTATCTTGGAAAACGTGGGCAGTTGAATAGCTATGAAGAATACAGGTAACTGTGTATCTTGGAAAACGTGGGCAGTTGAATAGCTATGAAGAATACAGGTAACTGTGTATCTTGGAAAACGTGGGCAGTTGAATAGCTATGAAGAATACAGGTAACTGTGCATCTTGGAAAACGTGGGCAGTTGAATAGCTATGAAGAATACAGGTAAAGCCATTTTGGTGCAGTGTCACAACCAAATGCTAATGTTCTCCTGCAAATACCTTAACCATAAAAGGCACCTTCTCGGCCTATTGTATTGGTGTTCTTGCTTGTAAAATGTCGAATACATTGTTATTAAAATATTCCACGCAACTACGTCTAATGGAAGAAATGCAGTACAATGTATTCGTTCGTTCTCTCTCACAGACTAAGCCAGTGGCGATGTTGTTACCTATAGTCTTTTGCTCATTCTAACTTAAAATAAGATATCGTCTAGCTCCGTTTTTCTTTTTCTTCTCGGCCGAATTTTCACATGTTATATTTGTGCACAAGTAAAATGCAATTTCACAAACAGCTACTTTGTCATTGATTCGAATTGATTAGCTCAATTCGTTCCTCTAATAGCCTGTAGCCTAACTGAGATGGCCTCTTACCACATGCATAAAAAATCATGGGAGAGCAGAATTTTTTCTCTCATTCTTAATGAGCTGAAAATATGGTGCAGTTGAATTTCTCTTTGAAACCACGGTTTACTATTGTCTGCTAATGTTTTACCCGTCTGAAATGCGAATGGAATGGGTTTAGTTCCTAGTCGGCCAGGCCTATGTCTTTACCCAGGTGATATTACCCCTGGATAAATGCCATGTCGGTAAACACGAAAACCGGTCGGATGCCCTTACATTTTTATGTTCAGCATGTTTCTGCAATTACATAATTTCCTCACTACTTTGTCAAAAGCTCACATGGACAAATGAATACATATCCCCCACCCCCAAGTCACTAAGAAATGCTATGGCCTTTACTGAAGAAGCGCAGAGGTTTCTTTAAACATCGACAAAAGATCACCAATGGGTTTATTCAACAATGTAGTTGTTTGTTTTCTCACCGCTCCTGAAGGAATTCAAGCCATACGGTCAGTGGTTGGATGACAACAACATCTCTGGCTAGACGGACTGCAACTAACTTTCAACTTGACCTTGTCCTTGGCCTCCAGCAGTCTAACCCATGTGTGAAAGAGCTCGCTGCCAAATAGTGTGCTAGCTGCTTTCTCTCGGTAGGTTATAAAGCCCATAAGAGACCGAACAGCAGCTAGAATAGCAGTGTGTTTCAGAATATTGCCGTGGCATGCATGGTTTACATTTCAGTGAGTTTTAAGCACAGACTATTCTTGATTTCCTTTACAGTTTGAATGACTGATATTTCTCCACCAAAGCATTTTAATGTAGTTTCACCTTCCTTGATATTTTCCTATTAGCTTAAAACAAGATGTATGCTACTTCGTGTATATATAAAACAAATGGGGGGATAAAACACGTATCTAACGGCATGTTGTTTCCAAGCTATTTGCAGCACGTTGTTTTCAAGCTCAGCGCATTCTGGTCAATTAGAAGGTCGTTTAAATGATTTTCCATACTCACACGGTGTAATAAAATAAATACAAAAATATAAATGAATGAATTAAATTTGTATCAACCCATATTTCGTACAAACTGCCTTGGCCATATAACTGTTGATAAATTGAAATGCGTAATGGCTGCATACATAAATCTGCGTCCACCGTATCTCCATTCTACTGTTTTTATCAGCATTTTGACAAAAAGGATTTAAATGTCAGTCTCCATCCATGTGATGTTTCCTCAGCAAAATGCTAGGCTATAAACCAAGAATGACATCAGACACATTCCAATAGATTAATTAATAACAACTATATGGAGTGTAAGCCTATGGTTGTCTGTATGATATCTCGAAACGGATCATCTTGTTTAAAACATGTGTCTTTTTCCTCCTAAATGCTATATTGTTTTAGAGTATAAACATTTTGGGCTTGGAGCTGCATTATCTGCAGTCTAGACGTTTATCAGCTCATTTGCATATCACGTGCCTGGCTTTGCCCAATAACCTTGCGATCTTTAGATCCACACAGGCGCGTGAATATCGGTTACTCTCCCAGATTCCGTATCTCTTTTTTCAGTCGTGGGGATTTTTTAAAAAGAGCTGGTTGTCTCGATGTAGGGCATGCTATGACAGCGTCATTACTTCTCCATTCGCGCTGGATTGACCCAGTCATGTTTCTGTATGATAACGGTTTGGATGAGATCAATAAAAACATGGAGGGGTTCACAGGAGGCAATTATGCAGCAAATCAGTGCAGGAATTTGTTGGCGCATCCGACGTCCCTGGCTCCAAGCACTACCTACACGTCGAGCGAGGTGCCAGTATCTGGCATGGGCGAAGCTGTCAAACAATGCAGCCCCTGTTCCGCAGCCCAAAGTTCATCAAATGCGTCCTTGCCTTATGGATACTTTGGCAGCAGCTACTACCCGTGTAGGATGTCACACGGCAGCGTCAAGTCCTGCGCGCAACCCTCCTCTGCCTATGGGGACAAATACATGGACACATCCATTTCAGGAGAGGAGTTCCCAGGGTCCAGGGCGAAGGAATTCGCTTTCTACCAAGGCTACTCCTCCAACCCTTACCAACCTGTCTCCAGCTATCTGGACGTCCCAGTGGTACCCACCCTCAGCGGACCCACCGAGCCCAGGCATGAGCCTCTTCTGCCAGTGGAGCCTTATCAGCCATGGGCTATCACCAATGGATGGAATGGTCAGGTTTACTGCGCTAAGGACCAGCCACAGTCAAACCATCTATGGAAATCGTCCATTCAAGGTATGGACTTATGGCTGGCTATACATTCTTAAATGTTTTCACAAGCTTATGCATATTTCAACATTATAAACCTCAGTTTATCAAAAGCAGAAACACCATAATTCGCCCTGCGTTGTTTTTCCTTTTACAATTTGCATATTAATAATTCGTTAGAAGAAACCGTCATCCATCTTGTCACCGTAATGTGAATTGTGGATAGACACGACAGATCCCATCGTTATAAGAAACTATACTACGGTTTTAGCAATTTTCCAGATGGTTCTAGGTTAATTAAGCATGTGTTTATGCTCTTCACACAGACACCGTATCTGGAGGGGATGGCAGCTCTATTCGACGTGGGAGGAAGAAGCGCGTGCCATACACCAAGGTACAGCTGAAAGAACTGGAGAGGGAGTATGCCGCCAATAAATTTATCACAAAGGACAAACGACGAAGGATATCTGATCAGTCAAACCTGACAGAGCGACAAGTGACTATCTGGTTTCAGAACAGGCGAGTAAAAGAGAAGAAGGTTGTCAACAAATTTAAGAGTCCCAGTTAGCTGTATATGGAACAACTGAAACAAAAAGACAGAAAAAGAAGAGACTTGAAGGTTGTTCAATGAAAATGAACTATATTATAATTTATTACACAATATAAGGCGTCTCCTTCTCGCCCGCCATGGGTTGGCTCTGTTTTTGGAGGTCCACTTGGCTTTTTTGTGTGTGTTTTTTTTTTGTCGTAATTAATTGAAACCATTCGATGTCCTGTGTTTGAAGGAAATGGGGAAATAACTTCCTCCTTGTTTATATATTCTATCTCATACTCTATTCGACGGACATATAGCTTTTATAATTTTCTACAAACTGTTCCCAATACGCTAAATAACTCATAGCCTAAAATATGACATCTCTACTCAGAACATAGCCTTCTGTAATTGGAAAAACCGTTTAAAAACTCAAATCTGTGTGGGACAATTGTATTTTAGCTCCATCAGAGTAAGAATTAATGACTCAAAAAATTGTGCAGCATTGATATTGAGGGTTTGAGATTATTCGTTGAATTTGAGTATACATTCCCTGAATTGATTGAACTATATTATAATTATTGATATTGAAATGTTGGTGAGAGCGCTACAGCGCGCAACCCGCAAATCGTTTATACCTACGAATATAATTTTAGAAGCTGAAACATTTCCCATCACGTAATGATTGAGCTATTAATTAGTACATTGCTTTACATTTACTTTATGCATTCTGTCAATATTCAGTTAATTAATTATAAACGATTAGATTGTTTTATTCTGTCTGAGTAGGCTACGTCTTTTTTTCCCATACAGTAATAATCATCTTAACTCTGTTTTTTACGCAACAATTTTCTGCGCCGTTATCATTGTTTGAAAATGCTGTATTTCGTTTTCTATCACAACAAATGGAAATACATCTGATTGCAATTAATGAACAGTTGCATTTAAAGTTTCCCCTGTTTTTGACTGCAAACATATAGCCAATAAGCTCTTCCCAATAAAAGTTGGAGAAACCCCGTTACTACGTTGTTCATATTTTTTCTCAGACAAATTTAAAGTCAGACTAGTAATGAGCATTTATTTTGCAGTAACGTTTTGTCGGGGACATTTTATTAGCTTTTTTAATTTAATTTCTTGAATTTAGGTAGGCTACAAGCCGATTAGACCTATGATTAGCGTTGATACAACGGGTCAAACAGCTTTCCATTTTGTCATTTTAATGTTGTAGAGGCTTGCAACATTGAGCCCTTATAATGCCATTAGGCTATTGAATGAGAAATGCCTTACTGATAATGATGAGATGACAATGTTGCCATCTGCTGCCGGATCTGCGTCATTGCATTTGATGAGTTCAGGTGTAGGCCTAACCATGGTCAAACTGAACGAAAATATAAACGCAACATGTAGTGTTGGTCCCCTGTTTCATGAGCTGAAGAAAAATATCTAATGAAATGTTCCATACACACAAAAAGCTTATATCTCTCAAATGTTTTTCAACAATTTGTTTACATCCCTATTAGTGAGCATTTCTCCTTTGCCAAGATGATGTATCCTGACAGGTGTGGCATATCAAGACGCTGATTTTACAGCATGACCATTGCACAGGTGCAACTTGTGCTGGGGACAATAAAAGGCCACTCTAAAACATGCAGTTTTGTCACATACACACAACACAATGCCACAGATGTCTCAAGTTTTGACAGAGCTTGCAATTGACATGCTTACTGCAGGAATGTCCACCAGAACTCTTGACAGAGAATTGAATGTTCATTTCTCTACCATAAATCACCTCCGTCATTTTAGAGAATTTGACAGTATGTCCAACTGGTCTCACAACTGCAGACCATGTGTCACGCCATCCCAGGACCTCCACATGAGGCGTTTTCATCGTCTTAGACCAGCCACCTGAACATCTGATGAAACTGGGAGTTTTTGTGTCTGTAATAATTCCCTTTTGTGGGGAAAAACTCCTTCTGATTGGCTACCCCAGTGGGTAGGCCTATGCCCTCCCAGGCCCACCCATGGCGGTCATGTGAAATCCATAGATTAGGGCCTACTGAATTTATTTCAGTTGACTGATTTCCTTATTATTAATTTAACTAGGCAGGTCAGTTAAGAACAAATTCTTATTTACAATGACGGCCTACACCCGGACGACGCTGGGCCAATTGTGCGCTGCCCTATGGGACTCCCAATAACGTCCGGTTGTGATACAGCCTGGATTCGAACCAGGGTGTCTGTAGTGACGCCTCTATTACTGAGATGCAGTGCCTTAGACTGCTGCTCCACTCGGGAACTGTAATTCAGGGAAATCGTTCAAATGGTTGCATGTTGTGTTTATATTTTTATTCAGTATATATTGATATATGCCTCCGACCATTGCCTAACCCATGCAGGTGAAAAACATGGAATGATACTTTATCCAAGATTTCTTCATGTGAGAAATGTTGCCGAATGGAAACGATTCACTATTGAGTACTATAGGAAATGTAAAGGCTTATCTTGATGTACGTAATATTTCTATGCTTGTCCTTAATATGGCAATAATAGCGAAATTGTCAATTTGTGTGTTAGAAAACAAAGAGTGAAACACATTCCAAAGGGAAATACACTTTTTTTTGTCTTCTCAATTGAGAACTTTAAATATGTAGTGCAGTCGTGGAAACCAATAGCTAGTACTGCCTTGTGGGTATTTTTTCTTCTTCTCCAAATAGGAATGAATGCACTGATTTAAATGTGGCTAATATTTGGCAATATTGCGTGCATGGTATTTAGTCATCTGATTACGTTTTGTTACAGACTCGTTAATGAATCTCCAACCTGGGCCTATATAGAAATCGACGGTTTTTCGATGCGCCCGTTGTTTTTTGAATCACTTTTAAAGGAAGGCAGACACTATTGTGGATATATGATCAAATGCTCAATCATTAAAATTCTTCTCAATATGTCCCATCTCCGTTCAGCCTATAACAACTTTGAATGTAATGCTATAAAAACTGGTCATTCTCAGAAATGCGAAGGGAATTAGTGTGGATAGACTATATACAACTTCATATCAATTCAGCAGAAAAGGGGTATAGCTGTTTTATGGATAAAATGACCGGAAAAACAAATATATAATTAAATAAATAGTTAAATATGAGAGATTATATGTTTAATCAATAGACTATACCTAAAATCAAAAGATGGGCAATATAAATGTTTTAATTTTTTTACAGTCATTATATATACAGCACTAATAACTATGACTGAAAGGAGGAATGTCAAATCAAACGTTCCAACTTAAGCTATACCGACTGGCGTCAAATTATACTCATAAAATGACACGCAGGCCTGTATCGTGCAATTAACACTTTTGTGAACTATTTACAGACATACTTTATGGTATGGTAGGAGCAGATCGACAGGCTACAGGAGGATGCGTCTCCACAGAACAGGGTCTTCATCAGGCTAAACATCACATGACAACATCACAATAACTAAATACAAACTATACATTATATAAGGGATAATCAACGAGGGGCTATGCTTCTATGGAAATAATGAACGAAATGGAAAGTGTGTTACACGACGTGCTAGCGAGTATTTTCCAGAGAACACAGAGCACCGAGTTGATTATCCCTTTTATACCATGGCTATAATTTAACACATTTGCCACTAGAAATGTGTTAGTTTGCCGCTATAAATGTGTTCAACATCCACTGAAGTAGCTAGCAAGTTAACTAAATAGCTACAGTAACGTTAGTTGCAGTGATAACCAAACAAACAGACTTCCTAGTTTAGCTAACCAAACCATCAGTCCTAGTGTGCTATTATGAAAATAGAATTCAACATTATTGTTTTCAATTCGACTTTTGCTTTCAAAAGCAGCTCAAACAAAACATGTACAAATATAGTCATTCAATTCTACCGTCCAAATATACTGTGCATTATAGGGAAATAATGCACGCTCTAGAATGCCCTTCAAGCCAATCAGAAAGGAGTATTCAACAATGCCATGGTATAAACAGTCCTAATGCAAAGACAACTCTATGGTAATTCATACATAACAAAATGTGTGTGCAAAAAAATACAAATACTGTGTAGTTACGTGAGTGATGCGTTCTTAAAAGTCAACATTCCATCTATCAGAAGACCCCCATGATGTAGAATACAAGGACTAATCACGTGGATAGCAACTATATATTTAAAAAATGACATGGGATAGGTATAGTAGTTCCAGGAAACAGGTTAAACCGATAGGAACAACTGTGTCCAGGAGGTGGATCCACGGCTCGTTTAAAAGGGCATGGCCCAAATCATCTCTTAAATGGATTGTTACTCAATGAGTTGGTTTTCAATGATAACATTGAGTTGATTATTTGGGCATTACATGTAAAGCATTCTAAAAGTGTGGATTGCAGTCACTTGTCCAGAGACTTATTTCAAGGTAAGGAAACAAATGTGTAAATATGTAAAATCACTGAACTGTCCTTTTATGCTACACCCACATTACCCAGTATGTCCCACCAAGGAAAGGTCCCGCTATAGGTGCGGGGTCGAGAGAAATTATGGCGCTGGACTTTGCAAGTCTGGACTGGAGCGTCTTGCATATATATAACCTGGGTCCTATTCACTGATAACCAAAGAGAAGAAAACAAACTGGAAAAAGGGAGAGGCTAACCTGAACTTGTCCAATAAAAAACACCCGTTTTCATTAGGAAAGGTTTTCAATTGCAGAACGTTTTGCTACGGTGTGCACGAATGGATACAATTCATGATTGTACTGTTTTTGCTGCCACCCAAAGGCTAATTTAACTGCAACACTTCAAGTGATTCAAGTGTACACTTGGGTGTGGTCTATAGTAGACAAGCAGAGGACTGTTCAGTTCCCTGCATGAGATAGATATAACTATAACAGTCAATGGAATACATCAGATCTCTTCTAAAAACCAGAAAGATCATTTAAATTAAAGGGGCAATGGGAATTCCAATTCATCCTTCCTATACTCTTGTTATATTCATATTCAGATTTTTCTAAATCATGCAATTAAAGTTTGACATTCAAGGGAGCAAGTCCGTACACATCAATTTAATTGAATCAGGAATACATACTCGTTTAAATAACTGTTGTAAACTTGTGTATGCTTGCCTTGGACATGTACAGTACCCATAGAACGAATACTCCTTACACATGTTGCCTTACAGCCTGGATTTTCAATGGATTGAATTAGAATATTCAGCAGCACATTAGTTATTGTCCAATTTCCAACACCAACCCAAAAACATAAGTCTTGCAATGACTGTTAACGGCGCTTTACCATGCAATTAAATGGCTCGGGGGTCCAGACACATTTCCGTTTTTTAAATGTGACGTTTTACACAAAGTAGGCCCCAGTCGATCAAATGATCAAATGCAATGCTACACAATACTCTCTTAGACAATAGGGTTCGAAAAGGGTTCTTCGGCTGTACCCATAGGAGAACACCTTTTGGTTCCAGGTAGAACCCTCTATAGAAAGGACTACATGGAATCCAAAGGGGTTCTGCCTGGAACCAAAAAGGGTTCTATTTAAAGGGTTCTCCTATGGGGACAGCCGAAGAACCCTTAAGTTGTAGAATCCGCCTTTTTTTAAAGAGTGTATAGTCATTATCATTATAATTAGTTATGGTAATAAAATAACAAGTATGCCTGCTAGAACTATTACTAATAGTAACTGTAGTAGTAATAATAATAATAATAATAATAGTCTATAATAAGAAAGAATGGTAGTTAATGGTGTGATTACAAATATGACGTTATTTTTTACAACGATTATAACCTTATAACTCAAGTAAATAATATCTAAGGGGTTCACATGTTGAATGGTTCGTCCCACACACAAAGCTGTCTTTTAAAATCCTGCTTCCAGGACTCTTGACTGCAAGTATGTCCTTAAACTATCCGAGACTTTAAGGAGGATGGATGGTGATGGGAGTTCCGCTTGTTGCAACAACATATCCAATGCATCCGGGGTTCTTATGGTACTGCCAACTAAAGCATCCTCGGTTACTCCCTTTTCGTTTCCATAAGCAGCTCTTGCCGTACATCTTCCATATAAGCATCTCTTGGCGTACGTCTTCTTTTATCATGATGTCTTTAGTGATGAGATGAGGTCTATCATGTTTATTTTCTCCTCTGTGCTATGCTTCTCCGGCTGTCAGCCGTCTCTTCTAAAGAGGCAGTATAGAGAGACATAAAGCTGTAATGTTCCCGCCACCCATCTCATCTACTGTAAAAAGGCAGTATAGAGAGACATTAAGCTGTGATGTTCCACATTTCCAAGTGCAAGGCACTTGTGTCGTAGAGATGTAGGCTAAACTCCCCCCACCCCAGCCTGAAGAAATGCTCGTAGGCATTTACTGCTATAAGCAGTAAAGCCTATAGCGCCTATACAGAAAAACAACATCTAAATGACATAAATATGAGGGCGCGCCAGTGGAAAAATGGCTCACACCCAAGTAGTGGTAAAGTACAAATGTGTTCTATTTAAAGTCAATGGCAATGGAGCGTGTAAGATACATAACTAAGTTACCACTTGTTCTATAACACCTGCCTCTCACATGTCGACGAGTTCTTAAATATCGAGACAATTCCATTTTAAAAGCAGCCTTCGTGGCTATGGGTATAGGCTTATTTCATTCGGCTAGATTGGAAAGGTAATCGAAAACACCACAATTGAATGTCAAATCACTGCAACATTTTAGAAAGTCACCAATATCTTTGGCATATAGCCTTGTTGATGAGCTTGGTGGAGTACATGTGTTCATCTTGAACGTGACCACCCATTTGTTGATCAGCCATGTTACATCTGAACAAAAAAGGTCAAACAAACAACTGGTATCAAATAGCTATATTTTTCATGTCATTTATTTTTCAAAAGTAAAGTTTAGCATCCTATTTTATTTGTTGACAACGTTTAATTCGAATTTATAGGCGTTTCATACCGAGTTTGAGAAAAGCTGCAATAGGCCTATCAAACAGTTAACGCGAATTAACCATTGAGACATTTGTCACGGTAATGAACGAATGAACTTCATCCGGGGCACAGGGCAGGGGTGTTTGTGGCCCCTTTCTCACAAATGGTGACCCTTTTCCTCCCCCGAACTTGAGTTCTGCAGCACGCAAAACGAGACTCACTGTGCAATCTGAAGAATGGGATACAACACACGAGATACTTTAGCATGGTTTAAAACCATTTTTAACCTATATGTAGTTAGCCTACGGGACTCATGTCATGCTCACAGAGAATACAACCATTAGGCTTTTGCCATAAAGTTGTATTATTTAACGAACCATTTAATCATTCAATATTTCGTAGCCTACAAATTACACACATTCCAACAATTCCAAGACATTACAGTCTCCATTTTACGCACAGGTTCTCACCTGGAGCCTTGTTTTGAGTCTCGTTTCATTGAACTTCATTGAATGCCATCTAGTCGTCTGGTGAGCACGCCAGCCGCAGCAGTCCCCACATGTCTGTTCTGACAATGGCAACTACACAGCCAACTGCAAAGTGCAATAAAACATGTCTGACTCGAGCTGATTTTGTTGGTTGGTGCTATATACCCTGAACTCTATTGTTGCATTTTAAAACACTAATGTCCGAACGTGTCCACTGATGCAGGTGATAGGAAAGAGAATGCATTACGCGCGTATGCTGCCATTCCATTCATGTATCGTACTCTCACTAGACTCTCAATAGTTTAGTTTATTATGAACCATAGTGTACTTTAGGCTATATGTGTATTAGAATATCCAAGAGATGTCCCATTTCCTGTAATGTTGGAAGCAATATTCATTTTTAGAGTGCCCCACAATAGTATTACAATCTGACGCTAGTCTTGCTATGCTACGGCCCTGCATCAAATTGTTTAGCCGTAAGAGATTGAGATTGAGACACGAGAGATTGTTTTGGTCAACAAGTGACAATTCTAACTTCGGATAGGCCTTATAGAAACTGATTCTGAATTTGCATAAAGCCTATCCATTTATATGCAGATAGAAATGGAAATGCGTCCAAATATATTGATATATAGAAACGGAAATGCGTCCAAATATATTGATATATAGAAACGGAAATGCGTCCAAATATATTGATATATAGAAACGGAAATGCGTCCAAATATATTGATATATAGAAACGGAAATGCGTCCAAATATATTGATATATAGAAACGGAAATGCGTCCAAATATATTGATATATAGAAATGGAAATGCGTCCAAATATATTGATATATAGAAACGGAAATGCGTACAAATATATTGATATAGCGCTAGATTAAGATGGGCTTTTGTATAATACAATTGTATTCTTCTTGCAGCCTTAGCCCACATGCTGTAGGCTAATATTACTACTAGCGTAATACATTAGTGGAAAATGCATAGTGGTTGTGGAAATATATTGACTCAGAGCCTTTTATGGCAAATAGAAGGCTCTGGGTTGTTCTGGTATAATTCATACACATTGTATTTTACCCATACACTTTACAATGCCTTGATGTGTCCACACAACAGCACATGCGCCTTATTGACCAATGTATGTTCCAGAGATAGAGAGAATATAACACATGAAAATCATATTCAGAAAGTATTAACACCAGGATTGTCGTTAATAACAAAGGTTATTCGCACATGCTGCCAACAAGGCCTTGATTTATCGTGACTTCAAAGGTGTGTGATATGAAATAATTTTCCAAATGTACAAGTAACCATACCAAATAATGTATTGGTATGATTACTTGTACATTTGGAAAATTATTTTATATCACACACTTGAATTAAGAAACGCATTCACTCATTGCAACGCATCAGTTGAACAGACGTATCTGTCCAGTTCTGCCCCTGGTCACATGACTGGCGCTCTGAGGAATGGATGGAGAACAAACTGCACGTCAGCTTCACGTCTTAGAATTTGTTGCTCAACGGATCTGCTTCAAAGTGACTGGAGCCTAGCAGCACATAGGAACGATGCGAATGGAGGGTTGGTAGACTATTAGAGTAGGCTACAGGCTACGCAAGATCGAATCATTATGGATTTTGATGAGCGGGTCCCAGTTGGGTCTAATATGTATTTGCCCGGCAGCTGCACCTATTACGTCTCGGGAACAGACTTCTCAAGCCTCCCTCCTTTTTTGTCCCACCAGAGTCAGTCTTCTTGTCCCATGACATATTCCTACCCATCCTCAACTCTGCCACAGCTTCCGTCTGTCAGAGAGGTAGCTTTCAGGGACTATCATGGCATTGGTAGCTCCAGTAAATGGCACCACCATAGGGGCGGTATGTCACACTGCTACCCCACTGAGGACACGGTGCATAGGGACTGTCTATCAAGCTCGACCTCCTTGGGGGAAATATTCACGAGAAATAACTCCAGTGATGTCTATCACACCAGCAGCTCCAATCCTACATCAAGTCTCCAGGGCAGTGTGAGTAGGAATGGAGTGTTACCGCAAGCCTTTGATCAGTTTTTCGATACTGCTCAAGGGAGCGCAGACACCACACCAACAAGCGAACACTCCGTGGACAGAACTGCCACCAAACAACCTATAGTTCCGGTGACCGGTTCCGACAAGTGCCGGGATAGAGAGGAGGGACCGCCGGGCGAGGTGAGCTGCAGCCCCGTGTCTTCTTCCGGCAACAATGAGGAGAAATATAGCGCCAGCGGTGAGTATAAAGACGACGTGCACCAGTTCTGTGAGAAAGTTTGCAATCTAACGCGCTGCTATTAAGGCGTTTATATGCTGTTTTATAAGCGCGTAAGGTTTATTGTGGGGCTGTAGATCTACCCCAACAAAAACGTTGTTATAAACGACAAGATCACGTGCTTGGAACTGAAATTGGCCGTGAAAGACAGAGAATTTCCCTTTCTAAAATATTCGAGCATTCTTTTTAGGCCTATTAGTTGTTCTAGACGCATAGCTTGGCTTACTTTTCATAACGTATCAAACGACTGCAACGACAACTTAATGAATTGATTGATTTATTGCAAAATTATATTTTTATACATTATAACTCAAGGACGTATTGAATATGTGCTGCATGTGTGCTGCATCCCCTATAACCTGAATGGTATATTGTTATTATAGTAATATAATCTTAGTGATATAGTATAAGGTGATAGGGTAAATAATTTAAAAAATGTAATAGATTTAATTGATTATTTAATATTTTTAGCCAGGAGGATAGTCCACTCAGTAACAATTGCCACCCACTGTGCACAGACGTCAGTTCAACGTCTAGTTTTGATTTACATTTGGTTGAGTTGTCAACTAACGTGAATTCAACATGAAAGCAACAAAACAATTCACCATGTCATTGGATTTTGGTTAGAAGTTGGGTGAAAAAGAATTCCCTTACGGTGATGACTTTTTGCAAATCCAATCAGTTTTTCACGTTGATTCAACGTCATCACATTGAATTTTTTGTTGTTGAAATGACGTGGAAACAACGTTGATTCAACGTCATCATATTTCATTTTTTGTTGTTGAAATGACGTGGAAACAACGTTGATTCAACCAGTTTTTGTACAGTGGGCACTGTTTTCCAGGGAGTCCTGGGATCCATCAAATCTATAAAAACATACCCATTACATAGAAAATGTGTAGAAAGCACAGCATACACCGTAGAATACATTAGGCTAGTATACACCGCGCTAGAAAGCGTTTACCACTGCGTTTTTGTAATGATGTTCCGTTTGGGAGGTGTTTGATGTTGTCCAGAGGTGTTATTATTGGGGCCATTGCTTTTTACCACCCGTCATTTCCATATACTGAACTCTAAGATAATATTTAGGGCATAATGTACCCTAAATATGCATAGAAATGTTGGGATGTCATGCTTATTAAAAGCAAAACATGGCCAAAAACATGTATCCCGTTTCTACCTTAATTCAAGGCTTTCAGTTATAGTTTTTATGATAAAAAAAAGCACAACTTATTTTGTTGTCAGTCTATTTAGACTCTTGTTTATAAACCTTTTGACACCATGTATGTATTTTTCCACAGAACGAAAGCAGCTTCCTATTTGATCTTTCTATCTGAATTGCAATTCTTCCTTTCAGGTGGACAGAGAACCCGTAAGAAGAGATGCCCATACACAAAATACCAAATCAGAGAATTGGAGAGGGAGTTCTTTTTCAGTGTTTACATCAACAAGGAGAAACGTCTTCAACTTTCGAGGATGCTCAATCTCACCGACCGCCAAGTTAAAATCTGGTTTCAAAACAGGAGGATGAAAGAGAAGAAACTGAACAGAGACCGTTTGCAGTATTATACCACGAACCCTATGCTGTAACACTGGCTGATGGATGTCGCCTCCCCTCAGACAAGGCATGCATGAAGCTCAATCGCTAATTTCAAGTTCGTTGGTCTGCAAATTCCTGATTACACCCCTCCCGCGATGGACAGACAGATTTATTTGTCCATCATACTTAATTTGTTGAGAGTAATATCTAGTGTAATATTATTACTATTAGGCCTATTGGCCTATTTTAATTGTAGGTGATTTTCTTGTTGATCTTTTAATCTTGCTATTTGTTGTTATGAAAGTGCGGTGCCACCAAAACAGAACATATATCTGGTCGAATCCTAACTTGCGTAAAAGTCACATTTTCGAGCAAATTATTTAATTGGCATCAATGCATAATGCATGAATTACACGAACGTTAGATTTACGCGCGCCCATTTCATATCAAATTCGACATTTAACGATGTAACATATTTAACAACCTGTATCTTTACATGTATTATATATATACCTACAAAGGGTACATACCTTTTCCATGACGAGAAGGCAAGATTTATCCCAAACTTTGTTGGTTGTTTGTTGTCGCCATTACACACGCACAGAAGGACTAGGCTATAGTTTAAAATAGGCCTGTTATTTATGCATTGATTGCCATTGTTTTTGTTCTCGTGAAATATTCGACATACAAAGGTTATATTGTAAAATTGTTCAATCATCCCTGATACTTGAAAGTGTTCGTTTTGTTTAAGTTCTCAATGTCGTGACATATCAGCTATTTTCCTGCGTTTTTGGCAAGAGAAAAGCTGCTCCAATACATTGAGCTATTGGGACATTTTAGTTCTTTGTCTTCATTTTTGAGCCAATTCAAATGTTCCTCGGTGTAAATAGCCTACGAAGGATTTTGGAATGATTAGGCCCTATATAGGCTTAGCCTATTTCACACACCCTATTGGAGACATACGAGTCACAGGTCGAGACCTTTCCGTTTGTTTTCTTAGTTTATTTTTGGATGAATGGGTCTATACGTCTCGAGAAAATATCTCCTTGTATAATTCTCGACATAAAACCTGGCTGCGTGGGTCATATCAGATGTATGATGTATTTGACTTTACATTGCCCCCATGGGCCGAAATGGGATCCTATGCCTTTAATGTTAAATATCCATTACGGAAGTTCCACCCAAAAGGTTGTCTAGCACGTTATTTTATTCAACTTTATGTACCATGCTAAACCATCTATCACCGGACGACTTTTATATACAATTAACGTCTGGAGTTTAAATGTCCCGCGTTTATGTTTATTGTTTCAAAAATAATACTAGGCCTATAAAAAGAGAATGTATAGCCTACTTTAAATAAATAAAGCAAAATACTTAAGGTAGCCTATATTTAAAATAAACTTGATCAGTTGTTGTTTTATTATATTGCCAAATGTTGACATTAGACCTACTGATTGTGTATTAGGCCCATGTGTAAAATTGGCTCACGTTTGTCAATATTTCGGTTAATGTCTTATAGTTCAAAGCCTATGGGCGTTCATGAATAGTGGGCTAGTGAAAACACCAATTAAGAGTGATAGCAGCATGAAGCTAGTGTAGATGGCCGGCTGCAACCAGTCCGGGTGATGATGGTCTTAGGCCGTGCATCCTGTCCGGTCAGGCTAACCGGAATGCCGCCTTTACGGACACATCCTCCCTGTTGCTGCAGCAACTTGGCCATAAAACGCGTCTTCGTCTGGAACATTTGTACAATTGGAGTGTAGTGCAATAAACCGTCTGAGACCAAGGTTATTAACTGTGACTAAGGGCTTTAAAAACAACGGCTGCCTGCCTGGGAGCATTGAAAGCTTGTGTTCGCGGACTTTTCCTGCTTCATTTGTCTCAGCAGCTCAGCGTGCACGGGCAGGAATATATTCAGGGTGGAATCTGCAGTTCGAACGTGGTTGTTTGTTTGTTCCACTGGGAGGCGCTGCTCGGATCAATGTCATGGATCAATGCCGTGGATGTGGACGGAACTCTGGCCGAGACTCTACTTCCCATGCATCAAACATCCAAAGATTGACAGACTCATTACATTACAGGGTTTCATTGTTCAGGTAATTATCCCGATGTGTGTATAATTGTTACATATTCTCTTATTTTTATCGAAATATATTTCAAAATGCTCGAAATGGGAAAACAAATACATGTGTGGTCCATTTTTTCTTGGCAAAATGGGATAAAGTGAGGCGTTTTTGTAAGGAGCCTTTCCATCCTGCTAGAAAATGATATATAAAGCTGGTTTATCGCTGAAATCCACATTATTGGAAATATAATATTAGATGACACAATATATTAGAACCAATGTATTCCGTGTGGGAGAGGATGACTGAATAGGCCTACCTACCGTTACACAGCACATAATATAATATACAATATAACCAATATGCTAAACGGAAAATAGCTGTATACATCGGCCTTATCCTGTCTAGAGATGTCTATGGCGTTTTTCTGGAAAAATAACACGAACGAATGGTTCTTATTTGAGTCATTATTACCATAGTTTACCAAATACGAAACGTGAGATTATAAAATGTGTTTGGTTTGTGTGTGTGTTTGAGAAGGGGAACATTCTAGCTGAGTATCCCATAGCTACCGGAGGGCTTTTTAGTCTCCAGTGAAAAATAAAATAGCTGTTAGCGGATGTAGTAAAGTACCACATTACGCACGAGGGGCGCAGGCATATTTTTTTGTCCGGTTGCAAGAATAACTTGGAACAGAAGAAACATTGTTAACATGATTTTATTAGCCGCTATAAGGAGACATGCATTAAATGATTTTAAGTATGATTATAACTTAATAATAACTTAAAGTACCACTGGCTAGAGGTAAATAAATAGGCTGTTGAAATTATTATACGCACGTCATGAGACTAGTACCCACTCAAATCAATGGTTTAGGCTATTCATTTTAAAAAAATATTTCTAAATCGGATAAAACCCCAAATAAGTCGCACCATATAGTGTTTTTGGTGTCAGAACAATAACGTAATATAACCGTGGTAATTATAGTAACAAACATAGCAAGGATGATATTTTTCCCAACTGCATGGGGGAATAATAAAGGCAGTGGTATTTATAACGGCTGTGGTTAGAACCACATAACACAGCTAGGCTTATTGCTATGATTTACATAGGCCTAATCGATTTCTATTCAATTTGGGGATATGAGTCTGAGGATATTGTTTTCAATTGATTCTTAAGGAAATACATGGGATCCCACCGAAATTGGTTCTGGCGGTGTATAAAATAATCGAAACGTGCCGAGTTGTACACTTGTAAAATGCATTACGCACCAATTACGCACAAGCTATTTCATAACAAATGCACATGTATTTGATAAATAACGTGTTTGTAACGTGTTTATTTCAGATTATATTTCCCATTATGTTAACAAGATAGGTAAACAATCTTTGCCACGGCCTATTTTGTTTCTGACTTAACCAGCAGCAAATTAGAAAACTCATTTTGTTCTACTACTATACTCTGGCTTCATGTAGGCCCATTAACCTTTATATTGTCAAGGCTGTTGATTATTGTTTTCGCATGTAAAATGATCTGTAATTGGTAACTAAGGGACATTAACTAATAGTCAAATAGATATTTTGTCACAATGTTCTGTGAACTTGAATAGAGCAATGTTTTGACGCTTCCTGGAGAGGAAAGTGTAACGAGCTTTCCACTAAACTTTTTTCAAGGTCTGCAGACATCTGCAGTTATTTGCACTGTCCCTTCACATGTAAATAGTTATTTGTGTATGATTATATCTTCCCCCCTCTCGTGTGCGTGTGCGTGCGTGTGTGTGTGCGCGCGTGCGTGTCTGTGAAAGGGTGCCTGAGGTCAATGTTTACAACATAGATTATCGTAAAAGGTAATGCAGCCCATGTCATGTCACCTCTACTATCTATCCACCATTTTAGGTTGAACTGAAAGCTTCTAATACACCACTTACCTTTACTTTTTCATTTATTATATTAAATCTTTAAACAAAATGAATATGGCATATTGGCATTACGTGCTTTCAATGGGAGGAGTCTCTCTTCTTGTGTTTTAATTGGCTGTCAGCTAAAGCGCAGAGAAGTGTGAGTATCTGTAATTATATTCAGCATGTTTTGCACAAGAAATGTCAGCCAGAAAGGGCTATCCTCATCCTCCGTCAAATTATACACCAACGATGTCATGCTCTGACAACCAAAGTGGAAACTCGTTTTTAGTAGACTCCTTAATCCACGGACGAACCGAGAGCGGTGCCTCATACTACCAAAGTAACGGCGTGTATTTGTCACCAGGCTCGGAGTACTCCTATGGACTACCCAACCGCGCTTTTTTCTCTGGGCTCAGTAAACGCAACGAGAGCAATTCTCAAACTATGGTACCCTCATCTGGCCCATATTCACATATTCAAGGGATGGAAACATGGCTAGAGACTTCGAGATCTTGTCGAGTAGATCAGCCGAACAACCAGCAGCAAATTGCTCATTGTTCATTCTCTCCGAGCATCAAAGAGGAGAATGCGTATTGCCTGTATGAATCAGAGAAGTGTCTTAAAAGGTCAACAACGACGGAAGACATTTCCTATTCCCGGTTAACACCGGGATCATGCCCGGTTACAAACAGCACCGTGCCTGTTCCCGGTTACTTCCGTCTGTCTCAGACATATACCTCTTCAAAGGTTTATCAAGACGTTCCGCGGAACCCACAGCCTACTCAGTTCGCTCTACAACGTCCGGCCCGTTTCGACACCTCACCGCCATCTCCTACCCCGGTGGTGGATACAGGCAGGAGGGCGAGTGAAGCACTGCCTGACCCACCGCCATGTGCTCCGGATGAGGACACCCGGGCATCGTCTGTAGATGGTTTGTCCTCCCCCGAACCCACCGAGAGCTGTGCGGAAAGTCCAGTCAAACCCTTTAAAGGTGAGTACTGCTCTAAATCCAAAAAATGACGTTTATGACAATGGGATCTTGATGGGTGTACATGGAGGGAGTGTAGTGTCAATGCCCCCGAGTCAGTGTAGATGTGCCTTGGCGTTAACCTTGGTTTTTAGAGGCATATCCTACTGCTGTATCGATTATATTGTGGACATGAAAACTTCCCATATGTGGGTTATATGCGCAGCGGTAAAGGTATGTCTTTGTGGGGTTTGACAGAGTGGCCACGAGCTGGGATTTCCTCCAGTGTTTTTATGTTATTTTATGACGAGGAGCAGCAAGGCCAATCCTGTCCAGTACATCTGTCTAATACAACGCGTTGATGTCCTCAGTCTTCCCCCTAAACCGTCAACTGCAGCCATAATTTCAGCAGACTATGAGTTACTTTTATGTCTTAATAAAGGCGCATTAATACATTGAAATATAATTAAGTGAATCTTGAGCACAACGTGGATGTAATAGCTTAGGTGTTTGGATAGATGCAAAATATGTGCATACAACGGGCATTGTGTGTGTCTGTCTACATTAACTTCGTATTACTGCCAAATAAACTCATGGGCTCAGGATGGCTATTTAAAGATAATTTTAGACAAATCATTTTTTATTTTGATAGGTATTAGGTCAGTGTTTGTCTATAGATGCAAACATCTTATGGAATTGCATTATTTCTGTGTACAATAATTACAATTATTACAATTACTATAAAGTTACATCAGTGCAGTAGCATGAAGAAAAAATATGTTGCCCGCAATAATTTCTCTTTCAATATCTTTCTACAGGAGATGGAACATCTGAAACCAAAGCTAACTGGCTGACAGCGAAGAGTGGCCGGAAAAAGCGTTGTCCCTACACCAAGCACCAGACTCTTGAGCTAGAGAAAGAATTTCTCTTCAATATGTACTTGACTCGTGAGCGTCGCCTGGAGATCAGCCGCAGCGTCCACCTGACAGACAGGCAAGTCAAAATCTGGTTCCAAAACCGAAGAATGAAACTGAAAAAAATGAGTCGGGAAAACAGGAGCTATCGCGAGCTAGCGAACAACTTCAGTTTTTCGTGAGACATTCGTGCAGTATTTGGCGCCCTCCTCCATCAATGGCCAGAGCGCCTTCCTTTGAGAAACCCTGTCGTGTGAATATGACCGTGTAGGTTAGGGCTACAATTGCTAACTTATTGATATGTCGTTTTGTTGTCATTTTACCTGATTACGTCTCTGTTTTGTTTTGTCGTGGTTATGTATTTATACTGTCATAACATATGGTTGCTCCCTTTATGTATATACCAACAGTTAATATAGACATGGAACTACTTAAGTGTTTCAGAGCTGCACAATATCGGCATTCGTGGTACATAATACATGTATATAGCCACCTTGAGTGACGCATTGACATCTGTGCATGCTGGAATAGCTCTTGGGGAAATGTTGTAACCTGTAGCAATATAGGCCTACGTTACGTCATGGCTAAAGAGCCTCGATGGATTTGATATTTAATATCTGCACATTTTGCTGGTATTATAGCCATATATACTAAAAGCATCACACAATAACTATTTTGTAAAGGGTTTTATTTATACACAAGAAACGTATCTGAGACTTGTAAATATTGTTTACAGTTTGCCTTCTCGTATTTTTATTCATATTTTTATTGTTCTCTCCAAACCGTTTTAATAATATTGTCATTGCTTTGTCTATAGAGAGACTATACTGTGAAATGAATTGATATGTTGTCTGTTGGCCTCACTAAGTAAGTCAATAAAAACATGGCACGTTTTTACCTTGCATTGGAATGTTTCAGTCCACAGATCATCTCTCCTGTTTAGAATGTAATCGTTCATACCCACGAGAGGAATAGCCTGGTGGTGGGACCCCCTCTTTATTCCACGAGGTTCCATTTGTTCAGTTGCGGGTTGGTTTTACAGTAAAGGAAAAAATAACATCAGTTTCCTCTTTTGTGTGACGCTGATGCCCTTAATTTCAATAGGAATCATTGCCTGAGCCATAGCCATGATGCAAGCACTACACTTGTTGTCTAGGACTCCCTGGAAAAGAGTGGCATGTGTTACTGAGTGAACTCTCCTGGCTAAATAGATACAAATGAAATGACCATTGTGAAGTTTTATGGTCAAAGACACTCCATCGGGATAGCTCTTGTTTACTGCAGGGTGTACTGGATAGATGATGGCAAAATGACCCGGAAAACAACATGGTTTTCTCAAGGACATTACTGGCGGTAGTTTGGTTCATCATCATATGCTATCTATGAAAGGACACTACGTCTGTCGGCATGTGGAGCGTTGAGAAATATGCACGCAATAAGACACACCATTTGGACTGTATCTTTTCAGGTGTGCAAATGTTGTGTTATGCGTAAAACAAGTGTAAACATTGAGAAATGCTAGAATTTTGACAATCTAATTACAATTACGCATAGGAGAGTGAATTATAGGATCCCTATGATTTCGACTGTATCTGTTACAGTTTTGCGAACGAAATGAATGCGTAAAATAAATGCTTGTAGACTATATATATTTATTTAGGAGGAGAGAGGGCTGTTGAGGGGTTTAGGTAGTTTCGTGTTGTTAGGCTGTATTTTCCCCCACCACACGAAACTGCCTTAATTGCCTCAGTAAAAACTCTTGCGTTTCACAGAACACTCCAAATCGTCTCTGGCAACAGAGCTGTGCCCAGAAGGAAGTAGGCTACATTTACTGAGTAGCCTAGTCGTGTGTAGAATATTCTATAACAATTCCGATGCATTTGTTTAAGTCATGTGTCTGCGGAAATGTATTGTCTCTCATGTCGACATTAGGCTATTATAAGCATGCATACAGTGCAGCGGAAACAGGCTACAGATTTCGCGCCAACCTGTGACTTGCAAAGCACAAAAACATCTCGTAGTCTGCATTTTTTAAACGTTATGTTTATTGTGGTACAGCGTGATATATGTAGAATTCAATACAATTCCAATGCAAGAACCCCCCCAAATGTAGCCCATTCCCCGATTTCAACTGCCCCCTTAGTCACTTTATCCTGGCGCCGGGTCTGATATATATAACAGAAAGAAAAAACGATTTCAACTGCCCCCTTAGTCACTTTATCCTGGCGCCGGGTCTGATATGTATAACAGAAAGAAAAAACGAACAAAAAAATCAAGACCGCAAAGGAAATGTTGTTCCTCACATATATCGTCATATCTATTCAAAACAACAACAAAAGACGAGCAATAGACGCGGCCTTTAGCCTTTATGTCTCAGAGGGAGAGATAGCGAGTTGGCTTGAGGGAGAGGAAGGACTGCAAGGCCTCGGTTATGATCATTGCAGTCTGGCCAAAGCCTCGTGCGCTGCTGCAGCGTTCCCAGTGGCACACATTCGAAGTGCCAGATGCGTCTGCTGCGCCACACAATGGACACAAAGCATGGATTTTATTGGCGATATTTAGCCCAGACAGCCAGGTTGTAACCTAAGAAAAACAACTAAATAGCCCCCGTGATAAAAACAAACTGCAATAGCACCTAACGTTTTTTCTCTCTCCCCACTTTGATAGCTAAAAGCGCCGCGCAGACCGTCCTAGTGTTCACTCATTGGTCCATAAATAGTAAGGGTCTGTTATGGTTTTACACACTAACACAACGGGATCTTTCTCCATAATCTATTGACACTTGGATTTGTTGACGCTACTATGTAGAAGTATTGTGTTTTTATTTCTGAACACTAATTCGATGGTAGAATACACATAGCTTGTTCCTCGTGTACACATACTGTGTCAATGGCTGTATATGCCTGTGTTTTTCAGTATTAAATATAAATAATTAGTCTTAGTCTGACTATCAAATAATAGCCTATATGAGGTATGCATTTTTAGATTTGGTCTTAACTTTTTCGAACCGATTTGGGACAATAATTTGGTAAGTAAGATCTAATTCATTCGTTCAATTAATAATACACACTATAATAATAAAATACAAAAATGTATGACTGAAAAGCCCTTTCAATGGGAGTTAGCCATTGGAGATTCTCTACTGAACATTATTTTTAGTCCAGGACTATGGTTCAATCTGTGTCCGGGAAACCGGCCCTTGGTGTGTTTCTCCTGTAGGGTCACATAGGTCTACATATATAAGGTTTTACATGTCATTTAAATGTTCATATCCCAGAGCAATGGAGACAGTATCACTCAAATATTTACTGTTTTAGTTGTCCTTATTTAAGTCCACCAAAATCGAATAATCTCAAGCCATTTGAAGAGAGCATTACTCGGATGATAATCGAAATATCAGGTTTGAATAACACATGTAATAGCCTAATAACAATGAAAATGATGTACACCACAGCAGATATGGTAACCTATAGGTCTGGCTGTGACTTTATTATGAATACATCAGATGGCATATAATGGCAAATATGATGAATATGGCAAATGTCAACTCACACTCACATCAGCGTACCTATAGTATATAGGTCTATTAACTCACAGGTCTACTATGTTTAAATGTGGGTGTGTATTTGGCCAAATAATATTGCTGCATGTCTTTTCCTATTTAATAAGTAGCCTATATAACGATATCGCCAATCTAATGCTATAAATTATTTGGAATAACCTCGGAGTTTTTGCCCTTATAGGCTTATAGGCAATCATGGACTGAATTATGTTGATAGATACCGGATAATTTATTGAATAAATTCATTCTATAGAATTCCACATTTTAGATCGGTGGTGAGAGTTCTTATAAGGAAATGAATGTGACTTATTCTGCGCGTAGTAACGACTACACGTCACAGTGGATATATAGCTCCTTACTACTTTGCTGCATTCCTTTCTTTTTTTAAGGAGGCTAGAAAAACATGCTATACTCTCTCACTTTCTAGACTTATATAAAACATAGCAACGTATATCAACGTTAAAGTCTCATTTCAAAACAAAAATCATAAACCTTACTGCTTGTATAAAATGATATAGGCATATGACTTTGCTATTAAAAATATAACGGAGGAAAATGGTGACCATTTAGCTAGTTGAGTAGACTGATTTATTATTTATTGTTCTGTCCCACGGTCACGTGTCTGCGGCACCCAATCCAATCCCGGCCAAGGTTCAATTTATTGAACGAATGTGGTGGTTCTTGGTGCAGCGAATAGTATCATGATCCTGTTTTTCTAAATATATCACCGTGGAAGTTTAGTTGCCTTTGGCTTTGTGTATTTGTTGTCATGTCGACATTAGGCACGCTTAGTTACTATGCAGACTCTCATCTTCCCCGCGACCAAGGGGATATTATGGCACACACATACTCAAGCGGACCAGGGGTGGAACAGGCGAGCCAGCCGATGCTAACTGAATATGGCGGTCCGGAATCTTGCCCTTTGCAGACGAAATCTTCTATTTTCAGTGCGTCTTGGAGTCCCATTTCTGCTCATCAGCCTCCGAGCAGCGCATCTATAACACACCAGCCATATTTACACCACCATTGTCCAACAGGAGATACCGATGGGATGTTTATGCGTTCCTGGGCGTTGGAACCGGTTTCTACGTCGATATGTTTAACGGGATTATCGTCAAATATTAACTATGATATCAAACCCGAGCCGCTGATAGGAAATGGGGACTGCACAACGCTGGAAACGCACACACCTCTTGTGTCCGACATTGACAACGGACCGTTCCGCGCAGAGAAGGATACGATCGCGTGTGATGCCATTTTCTCCAAACCCAACGAAGAGAGCAGCACCTCAACCGTAGAGGAAAAGAGGGAGAGGGAGATCAACACAAGTAAGCACGGCATCTTTCATTTGGATTCATGCGTAATGGTGATCATGATCTCATATGTGTCTAGATCTTTGGAATTAATTCATGTTGAATTAAGCAGGAATCTAGAAATATAAGGTCAGAGACTGACGTTAATACATTATTTATGATATAATATAGGCCTTCTCTAAAGGTTGAGTTTACGTCAAACTATTGTATCCATTATTTGATAACGAATGGATCATATTGCGCCAAAGCAGTACCACTGACCGACAGTAGCAAAACTCTCTCCCCTCCTCGATCTAGTTTGTAACCTACTGTGAAAGATAATATGATTTTGCTATTTGGATTATGACTAAACTATACCAGTTCATTTCTCACTGTTATGGGCAGTAGACTAGGCCTTAGGGTCAGAAGGCCGAAACGAGCACATAAACGGCGGACTGTATTAGCTACTGCATGTTGGCTATTTCAGCAAGACACTGTCTGCTGTTGTTCGTCATCCACAGTTTGTAATACCAGTCTGACTCTTGTGGAAAACACTATTTCTCATGAGCTCTGTCGAACCCTCTTTCAGATGACCCATCCTCCAACTGGCTTCATGCAAAATCCACCAGAAAAAAGCGCTGTCCATACTCTAAGCATCAGATTCTCGAACTGGAGAAGGAGTTTCTGTTTAACATGTATCTCCCCCGCGACCGTAGATACGAAGTAGCGAGAGTTCTTAATCTGACTGAGAGACAAATTAAAATCTGGTTCCAGAACCGCCGGATGAAGATGAAGAAAGGGAATAAGGACCGTCGAAAGACGTGTTAAAAAGGCGAGCAGTGCGGGCCCTGTAGACCCGTAGAATAAACTGTGAATAGTTACAATTGGTGGACTTTCAGGAAACGAAGGTATTTCTGGAGAATAGTTGCCAATCTATCTACATTTTGCTTGATCTATAGTCTATGTTGTGTTCTGTAGGGCTGTTGTGTTGTTGTCGTTGTAAAATCTGTCGGCTCGTTTTCTTCCTAGAGTGTTCTCTGTTTGACAATGCTTATTTGTTTGATTGGAACTTTGATGTTATCTCAATAACTTGGATGTAATTGGTAAATCATTTCATTAATGCACACAGATTACTGTTAGACATTGTCTAATGTTCGTTGCATGAAATGTTTCATGAATTGATTCTGTGTTTTTTTTCACCCAGAGTTTAGTCTATGTTATTGGCCTAATCATGTTTTTGCGTTGACTACCTGAATGTGTTTCAACTACCTGTCAGACTATTTATTTATTTATAGTTGTTTTTTTGCCGAAAGAAACATGTTTAGACGGTGTGATATTTTTTTTTTAATTGCTGGGATAAAAATCCTTAACAGTTTTGTCTATGGAATTAGGACAACACTGTGCACACGCAAAATACCTCAATGTCAGAGTATTTCGATTCTAAAAGTCGTTTGTATGAAATATCAAATAAAATGTCAAATTATTTTGTGCGTCGTAATCCATATTTTTTTGTTTGGAAATCAGAGAATGAATTGTTACTAAGATTATAATTGTTGATAAATGTCCAACATCTGACAATATATCTGTATTTATTTCCTTTTATCCAAAACATAACAACTATAGTTGCTACAGCACTTAATCTTATTCAGTTATAATTTTCATTTAAAAAGGCAACCATATTTTTCATGTATAGGTCTATGCCTGATATAAATGTTGCGTATGATAAACTATCACAAGATGAATAGGCCTATTTATTAAAACATTAAACATATCCCTACTCAATATTTACAGAAAATTTTATTTATTTAGTAAAAGGTTGAGAGTATAGGTAGGCTAGGCCTATGAGCATAATTATATCCAAACAGGTACTAAAGAAGCGAACAGATGTAAATCCTACAGGCCTATATAGGATTAGTGGATTTAAAACGGGCACGGGAAATGGTAGTCCATGTTGGCTTAGTACTACCACACACCATTTCAACAGCCCCTTCTCTCCCTTCCCTTTAGGCCTTGTTAATAGCACGAGCATGAGTTCTGAATCCCAACATACAGTACATATACAAGGCATTGCTGGACATTGGACAAGCCAGCTCCATGCTATTTGCTACAGGCCAATGTGCACTGGCACACGATATTGGTTGCCATGCAGCAATAAACCACAATCACAGCTTTTAACTGTTTATGGGGTGCAAAGCGATTGAGAGCGGAAAGGAAGCAACACCATGCAAGTCTGAATATCACTATAATATGCTTTTCATACGGGCTATTTTTAAAGGGGTAAACATTTTAATGGTTGTAATTACACACAACCATGGTTAACCACGTCGTTCAAAAAACATATATTCAAACACACGAAAACACCTATGTTTCCAGTCACACACACACACCACACACACACACACACACACACACTTCACATTACTCCACACTCACAGGGCCTGCTATGGTGTTGTTTGGCCGCGCTGTGACGCAGATGGGGCCTGTCTTCAAAGGTCTTAATCCAGAAAGCTGCTCCATAAAACGCGGGCTCAGCCATGCTGTCTGCTTTTTCTATTTGAATTACTTTATGACTGTTCACCAACAATTAGACTGTTTCAGCGCCCAGACATGTGTTGTTTTCCGGGACAAAAGGCTGGCTGACACCGAGGCTTTATTGCCGTTTCCAACCAATGACTAATCTCAAATCCTCGCCTCTGTGGTCCGATTGCAATAGGTATCGTAAGCAATTGAAACAATTAGAATTTCTAATTTTTTAAAACTATATATTTAATGTGTTGAAACACAACATTATGGTAATTCAGTCACAAAAAAGTCCTATGCATTATCTCACTACTGACCTATGCGGTCATTTTGTGTTGCTGTCGTCGTATAACCAGCAGGTGGAAGCAACGTCACGTTTGAGATCGAAATGTCCTGCTGCTTGAATAGGGACCAACGACCATGTATTCTAGTGTGTAGTTCAATGTACGCAGGAAATACGAGAATAACACGCCTGTCCAAGATGTGGACAGACGTCGGGCTACTTATATGCAGTTGAAAGTATGTTTTTTTTTGTCCATTTTCACTTTGAAACAGGAGACCAAGGTGACACAAACAGCAACAGAGAGAGGTTTGAGAGGTGATTACATGTTAATTATCATGGAGATACTGCATCGACAAAATGGCTGTTCAGCAGAATTATCTTTAGCCCATTATATGTTATGGATGGACATTCATTGTATACCTTTGGTGTGTTAATAAATAGAATATCGCCAATAAATCACCAATTTTATCACCAAAATGAAACCAATGAAACCAAACCAATAAAAGAAAGAGTAGTTATGCTTTAATTGGTAGATTTTCCCATGTTACTCCACAACATTACAAAAAAACACATTCGCAGCATGTGAGAGAGTGCAATAATGCAGAATTTCATCATGCAGGTCCTCTGCTTGAGCTGTATGATAATGCAGACCCTCTGCTTGAGCTGTTTGATAATGCAAGTCCTCTGCTTGAGCTGTTTGATAATGCAAGTCCTCTGCTTGAGCTGTTTGATAATGCAGGTCCTCTGCTTGAGCTGTATGATAATGCAGACCCTCTGCTTGAGCTGTTTGATAATGCAAGTCCTCTGCTTGAGCTGTTTGATAATGCAAGTCCTCTGCTTGAGCTGTTTGATAGTGCAAGTCCTTGGCTATAGCTGTTTGATAATGGAGGTCCTTTGCTTGAGCTGTATGATAATGTAGGTCCTCTGCTTGAGCTGTATGATAATGTAGGTCCTCTGCTTGAGCTGTTTGATAATGCAAGTCCTCGGCTTGGCCTGCTTGAGCTGTTTGATAGTGCAAGTCCTTGGCTATAGCTGTTTGATAATGGAGGTCCTCTGCTTGAGCTGTTTGATAATGCATGTCCTCTGCTTGAGCTGTATGATAATGTAGGTCCTCTGCTTGAGCTGTATGATAATGCAAGTCCTCGGCTTGGCCTGCTTGAGCAGTACATACGTCCTCTGCTTGAGCTGTTTGATAATGCAGGTTCTCTGCTTGGCCTGCTTGAGCTGTTTGATAATGAAGGTCGTCTGCCGGGTTTCTAGCACCAGTCTCTGTGTTTATCTGTTTAGGGAGGGAGGGTCATTAAGGGCAGAGGGGAGGGGTCATCAAGGACAGAGGGGAGGTGCTGAGGGGGAGGGTCATCAAGGACAGAAGGGAGGGGCTGACAGGTAGAGGAGAGGGTCATCAAGGACAGAGGGGAAGGGCCGAGGGGGAGAGTTTATCTGTTTGGAATCTAGCCACTGTCTCCAAATAGCCTATTCCCTAGTTGTTCTGCTGTAGTGGGCTCTCTCCCCCCTCAACCCTTCTGTCTGTTTAGCTCTCTTGGACTTGTTGTTGCAATGTCAATAATAATTCTTAGAACTATATTTGTCCCTCTCACCTGTTCTGATGTACAGTTACAGTCACCTCCGAAATTATTGGCACCCTTGATAAAGATTAGCGAAAACTACTTCGTAAAATAAATAATACAAATGTTGAGCTATTTTGTATGTTCAAAAACATGGAGAAATTATATTATTTTATACTAATACAATTTCTCAGAGAAAGAGTAAAGTAACTTACTTTCATTTTTGTAAGATAGGGGTCAAAATTATTGGCACCCCTGTTGTCAATATACTCCGGCACCCTCTCCTTGCGTAGATAATGGCACTGAATGAACCATTTATTTTAGGGGGGAATTTTTGCTTGGGGTTTCAGCCTCCTGGCAGAGACAACCAGGTTTTTGTCTAAAATATCCTGGTACTGTAAAGTTCATGATGTGTTGACCTTAACAAGGGCCCCAGGACCAGGGGAAGAAAAATAGCCGTATAACATCAAAGATCCACCACCATATTTTACAGTAGTTATGAGGTACTTTTCTGCATATGTGTAACCGGTGTGAAATGGCTAGCTAGTTAGTGCGCTAATAGCGTTTCAATCGGTGACGTTACTCGCTCTGACCATGAAGTAGTTGTTCCCCTTGCTCTGCAAGGGCCGTGGTTTTTGTGGAGCGATAGGTAATGATGCTTCGTGGGAGGTAGTTGTTGATGTGTTCAGAGGGTCCCTGGTTCGAGCCCAGGTAGGGGCGAGGAGAGGGACGGAAGCAATACTGTTACATTGGTGCCGTGACCCGGATCACTGGTTGCTGCGGAAAAGGAGGAGGTTAAAGGGGGTGAACCGGTGTGAAATGGTTAGTGGGGTGCGCACTAATAGCGTTTCAATTGGTGACGTCACTCACTCTGAAGCCTTGAAGTAGTTGTTTCCCTTGCTCTGCAAGGGCCGTGGCTTTTGTGGAGTGGTGGGTAACGATGCTTCATCGTGGGAGGCAGTTGTTGATGTGTTCAGAGGGTCTCTGGTTCGAGCCCAGGTTGGGGCAAGTAGAGGGATGGAAGCAATACTGTTACATAATATGTGTCCTTCTTTCAACGCCAAAGCCACCACTGGTGTTCGTGGCCAAAAAGTGATATTTTAATGTCAACTGACCATGGCACCGGTTCCAGCCCAAGTACCAATGCGGTTTAGCAAATTCCAGGTGTTTTTTTGCTGGATGACATGAAAATATCCTGAAAAGTATTGTTTATGTTATGAGGTGATTTTGCTTCCACTGGTCCTGGGGCCCTTGTTGAGGTCAACGACATCATGACATTTTCCCAGTACCAGGATATTTGAGCCAAAAACCTGGTTGCCTCTGCAAACTTGGATGCAGCTGAAAGTGGATATTCCAGCAAGACAATAACCCCCAAAACACATCAAAATGTTTTAATTGACCACAAAAGTAGCATTGTAATCTTAGTATTGTTTCTTCAACTCCATTGAAAAACATGTGGTTTGACTTGAAGAGAGCAGTCCATTAGCGCAGATGAAGGATATCAAATATCTGAAAATATTCTGTACAGAGGATTGATAAGATCCCTCCCAATGTGTTCTCCAATCTAATAAACCATTTTAGAAAAAGGCTCAGTGACATTATCCTCGCAAGGGGAGGGTGCCAGAGTACTGAAAACAGGGTGCCAATATTTGTTTTATCCTATTTTTTTTGTTGAAAAAAAGTATTACTTATTAAACACAATTTCTTTCTCTGGGCAATTATATTAGTATAAAATAATAGACATTTCCAAAGATTTTGAGCATACAACGTAGCTTAGTATTTATTCAAGTCTTTTTTGCTTATCTTGATCAAGGCTGCCAATAATCTCTTGGACAAACATGATATTCTCATACTTCCTGTGTGCATTAGTCTACCTACAGTTTCCCCACTTTGAACTTTTTGAAACCTTTGTGTTAGGGGTGATCAGGAATTTGGTTATGGGCTAAAATAACCTAAAACTATACCCCGAAGAAGCAAATCTGAGGGGAGAGTGAAAGGTGCACAACATGTTGTTGTACAGGCTTCCCAAACTGAGTTCAATGTTGTGTTAACATCTTAGCCTACTGTTGCAATGGTTGTTGAGCACAGAGCACCCTAGTTTTATTGGGTTGTTTATGTACTGACCGTAAATCACTCTGAGAGAGAGAGACAGAGAGAGAGAGAGACAGACAGAGAGAGAAAGAGAAAGAGAGAAAGAGAGAGAGAGAGAAAGAGAGAGAGAGAAAGAGAGAGAGAGACAGAGAGAGAAAGAGAAAGAGAGAAAGAGAGAGAGAGAGAAAGAGAGAAAGAGAGAGAGAGAGAGAGAGAGAAAGAGAAAGAGAAAGAGAAAGAGAAAGAGAAAGAGAGAGAGAGACAGAGAGAGAAAGAGAAAGAGAGAAAGAGAGAGAGAGAGAAAGAGAGAGAGAGAAAGAGAGAGAGAGACAGAGAGAGAAAGAGAAAGAGAGAAAGAGAGAGAGAGAGAAAGAGAGAAAGAGAGAGAGAGAGAGAGAGAGAAAGAGAAAGAGAAAGAGAAAGAGAAAGAGAAAGAGAAAGAGAGAGAGAGAGAGAGAGAGAGAGAGAGAGCGTTAAAGGTCTGGCATGTAAAATGTAGATTCCATTCAGTTCACTATGTCAGGGGTAGACAACGTTCAACATGTCTTTGGCGGAAGCGACCATTTGAGGAGCCATGCAAGCTCAAACACAGCGCTGCTTGGATGTTGTTTGCTGTGCCCCCTCCCGACCCCCTCCCGGCCCCCAATACATCAAGTCCCATGTCAGCTCCAATGACAGAGGCCATTATTGAGGATTCGCTAGAGAAGTTCACAGAGCTGTCATGGTGATGATGAACACCTGGGTTACGTCCCAAATGGCACTCTATTCCATATATATAGTGTGCTACTGTTGACCGGGCCCGGTAGGGGAAACAGGGCTCTGGTCAACAATAGTATAGTGTAGTGTAATGGGACTCCCAATCACGGCCGGTTGTGATACAGCCTGGATTCAAACCAGGGTGTCTGTAGTGACGTCTCTAACACTGCGATGCAGTGCCTTAGACCGCTGCGCCACCCGGGAACCCAAAATATATCATATAAACATAGTTATGTGGACTCTTTTGCAATGAAAAGTTGCAAAAGAAATCCAATTCCAAATTCCTTTAATTATTAAACCATATATTTACCACAATAAATTACAACTCTGATTAAAACATGTACAGCAGTGCCCTGTCAAATCAGAAAACATATATTTACCACAGTAAATTACAACTCTGATTAAAACATGTACAGCAGTACCCTGTCAAATCAGAAAACATATATTTGGACTGATTAGAAGAACAGGTCTTTTCTTCTGTTTGCTTTGTGATATTATTGAGAGCCCATGAACACACAGTTAGGGCTATAGTATATACACCCGTGTGATGCAAAAGGTCATATGATACAATATACACCACTTTAATGTAAAAGGTCATATGATACAATATACACCACTTTAATGTAAAAGGTCATATGATACAATATACACCACTTTAATGTCAAGGTCATATGATACAATATACACCACTTTAATGTAAAGGTCATATGATACAATATACACCACTTTAATGTAAAAGGTCATATGATACAATATACACCACTTTAATGTAAAGGTCATATGATACAATATACACCACTTTAATGCAAAAGGTCATATGATACAATATACACCACTTTAATGTAAAAGGTCATATGATACAATATACACCACTTTAATGTCAAGGTCATATGATACAATATACACCACTTTAATGTAAAGGTCATATGATACAATATACACCACTTTAATGTAAAAGGTCATATGATACAATATACACCACTTTAATGTCAAGGTCATATGATACAATATACACCACTTTAATGTAAAAGGTCATCTGATACAATATACACCACTTTAATGTAAAAGGTCATATGATACAATATACACCACTTTAATGTAAAAGGTCATATGATACAATATACACCACTTTAATGTAAAGGTCATATGATACAATATACACCACTTTAATGTAAAAGGTCATATGATACAATATACACCACTTTAATGTAAAAGGTCATATGATACAATATACACCACTTTAATGTAAAAGGTCATCTGATACAATATACACCACTTTAATGTAAAAGGTCATCTGATACAATATACACCACTTTAATGTAAAAGGTCATATGATACAATATACACCACTTTAATGTAAAAGGTCATATGATACAATATACACCACTTTAATGTCAAGGTCATCTGATACAATATACACCACTTTAATGTAAAAGGTCATATGATACAATATACACCACTTTAATGTAAAAGGTCATATGATACAATATACACCACTTTAATGTAAAAAGGTAATATGATACAATATACACCACTTTAATGTAAAAAGGTCATCTGATACAATATACACCACTTTAATGTAAAAGGTCATATGATACAATATACACCACTTTAATGTAAAAGGTCATATGATACAATATACACCACTTTAATGTAAAGGTCATATGATACAATATACACCACTTTAATGTAAAAGGTCATATGATACAATATACACCACTTTAATGTAAAAGGTCATATGATACAATATACACCACTTTAATGTAAAAGGTCATCTGATACAATATACACCACTTTAATGTAAAAGGTCATCTGATACAATATACACCACTTTAATGTAAAAGGTCATATGATACAATATACACCACTTTAATGTAAAAGGTCATATGATACAATATACACCACTTTAATGTAAAAGGTCATCTGATACAATATACACCACTTTAATGTAAAAGGTCATATGATACAATATACACCACTTTAATGTAAAAGGTCATATGATACAATATACACCACTTTAATGTAAAAAGGTAATATGATACAATATACACCACTTTAATGTAAAAAGGTCATATAATACAATATACACCACTTTAATGTAAAAGGTCATCTGATACAATATACACCACTTTAATGTAAAAAGGTAATATGATACAATATACACCACTTTAATGTAAAAAGGTCATATAATACAATATACACCACTTTAATGTAAAAGGTCATCTGATACAATATACACCACTTTAATGTAAAAGGTCATATGATACAATATACACCACTTTAATGTAAAAAGGTAATATGATACAATATACACCACTTTAATGTAAAAAGGTCATATAATACAATATACACCACTTTAATGCAAAGGTCATCTGATACAATATACACCACTTTAATGTAAAAAGGTCATATAATACAATATACACCACTTTAATGTCAAGGTCATCTGATATTTGTCCGTTTCTTTTCTTTTTGAAATGGGTTCAGATAATGCCGAGAGGCAAGTGGTGACATTACATAATATACTGGTCCTGAAAATCCTGAAGGCCTATTATTATTTACACCTTTATGCATTAACAGCCCGGGCCTCACAGCCTGGCATGAAATATCAAATAACGATTAAGAAAGTATTTCATCAAATCAATCAAACTTTATTTAAAATGCATTTAAAACCTCATCACATGTTACAGTAAACCATGAGAGAATTAAAAGCAAACCAGAAGCAATAAAACAGATTAATAAAAGAGCATAAAACACAAGAGGATGCCTTAAACAATAACGTCTCTGATTAAAGGCCAAGCTAAAAAAAAAGTGCATTTTTAAAACGTGATTTGAAAAAGGCCTAAATATTACCTCATAACTACAAAACACGTTTGAAAACAAAGGACGTTGTTAAATCATTCAGCACAAGGCCTTGTCGTCTCCTGACCCAATTCCTGGACTCACTCTTAACACGTGCCTTGATGTTCAGTCAGAGAGGGAAGAGGAAGCAAGACATCCCACTCCCTATTTTTTTCTGGTTCATGTACAGTCAAAGAACTAAGCAGACCAGACCCATCCGCTAATGCACTGGTGCCTATGGGAGAGCCATTCCGTTAAGCAGAATTGAAATGACAACTTTTTTTTCAACGGTTAACGGCCTGAGTGGGACATCTTTATTTATTCACCATCTTTGGTTCAGTGACATACTCCTCTCAGCCGATTCCATCTTCTATGGTAATTTCCGGGACCAACATAGCAGCATAATATCCTAGACCTATAGGCTATATTCATAAGGTATAAACCCTATAGCTACACGAAGAGAGTATGACTTACCATGAATTCATATGTCCGGATATGTAACTACACACTCATATTCTCCGTTGAGCTGTGTCTGTGTGGGGGAGGTTTATCTACAGAACAATACCATATGTGTAGGTGGATAGTCATCTCTCTAGTCCCACTCACTGCCATCGCCATTGTGAATGATCCTCCTCCACACATATACAGACCTACACATGTTTCTAACGGATACCCAGTCTTATCCATCATGTCTTACTACTCCACTCCTATCCCACTGCAACATGTCTGTTCAGGAATACTCGATATGTTATGTGTTTAGTTCCTGTTCCATGATAATAATGTTCCATAGCTATTTTCCCACCAAAGGGCTCAACGCAGGTATGGATTACATTGTCATACTGGTCCAACAATAATTCGACTGATTATGATTCATTCATAAGACAAAACATAACATCCATGTGAGAGAACGTTTTAATTGTGTTCAGGAAATTCAGGAATAGAAATAAGACAATGCAAACATCAAACTATTAACTGACCTTTCATCGATGCCATCTGTCTTCGATCTAACAATTAACTTACTTGAACCGAATTCGCTATACAGCAGGATCCTTTATTTTTTAAACAGAAAACGTCAAAAGAAAGTAAAATATTATTTACCGTTAATTACAATTAAAACACTATTTGTAATGTCTGGTTATTCTCACTATTATATTGATTCCAAAATTAACAGGCCTAGTGCAGCTATTATATACTGCTTGGTACTGCTGTTGATTTCAATATCCATGTGGAATATTAAAGTATTCTAACAACATCATCTGGAAACGTTTACTTTCCTGCGATAAGTAACGTTAGTCATCGAAGAGAAAAAAGGTTCACTTCTAGTCCACTTTTTTTCCTGCCATTGCTTCCCAGGTGTCTCGTCTTGTCTTGACGGGGGGACAGACGGTTAATGTAGCTCCTGTCCACTACCCTGCCAGATACACATCACAATGAAGTTAAGCTTCATTCAACCAAAAATGTCACATTGATTTATGCAGCTATATCTCGGATTGAAGTTGACACACAAACAATAATTCAAGCCGTAAAATTTAAATGAAAAGGATAAAAGTAAACTCTTTTTTGTTTAGTAAAAGTGCATCTGTAATAACAAATCATGTCTATGTTCATATATATTATTGATATAACAAACTAATTTATGATAGCATAACTAAAAATAATATTTTTCGATCGATTCTCTGTATTCCTCACACAATTTTTAACACGGGCTAGACCTATTTTGTGGCTACACCTCGTATCTGAAAAACATCTGATATCCAAATGAGCTTGAACGGTTTAGACCTACCATATAAGATATACATCTTTCTTCTAAAATTAAATATGTACAAATGTTTTTCTCGAGTAAAAATAGTCCTTATTACTGAGCATTACATGTGTTTGGATTATTAATGCACTGGTGATATTTCTATGATGAAATGATTACCATAATGTGTCTCTCTGATGACAATTTGATACTGCATTAGGCCTATGTGCAAATATAAACTTTAATCATAACAAATAAATCCCATTTTCGTGTAGCCTATGGGCTTCTCTCATGGCATGCAGAGAACTAAAAGGTGTTTTGTTTTCATATGTTTTATTGTTCTCCATCCGGGACATTTTGGAAGAGAATAACACACGATCTGCCTGTCGTGCTCCGAAGGCAACGCAAGATTGCCTATATTGCAATTAAATATCAAAACAACAATATTGTAGGTTATTTGAAACACGAAATACAGTAAGATAATGTTTTTAGAAGTTATGACAAGATGATACCATATATATTATATATATATATTATGGTAGCCCAAAGACAGAAACTGCGTGGGATTGAATGGGATTTCTGCAGAATGCCAACACCCACTCACCTCTGCAGACAATAGACGCCGTGTAAAAGTAAATCCATTCGATTCTTTCTCGCCATCTCAGTCAATCCACTCTTTTGCTGCTATTTCCCACTAACGTTCTTTTGAAAACGAAAATGTTGTAGATTTTCCTTCCATTTAACAAAATAAAGCAGGATAAGATAACCCACCTATAGTGTATGTCGATATCATTGTCCGCTCTATGTAGAACATCCATATTCGGAAATGGATTCCTATTAAAGAAACGTCCAAGTTGTGTAGTTTCCCCCCATAAGTAGCAAGTTGTTGCCGTCTTCCTGGCGGCCACATATGATCTAAGGCAGAGTTAGATGGTTTAAATGTGTTCTTAGGGCAAGGAGCTGTCAGACCTTTTGGCGAGCAAGATTGATAACGTGCAGGCTTTCCAGGCTCTTTGTTTGGAATATAAGCAATAAACAGCCCGGGGCCTACCACTTTTTCAAAGTTCAAGACAGGGAGGAAGACAATATGACAATTTTATTATTAACAAAGAATATAGATCTTATTGTTTCACTTCAAAGATTTTATGAGAGGTGAATGGGAAGGCATCTATTCAAAGTACTATGCTATAACCAATTGTTAATATATTGTGCAATAGGCCAATTCTTAGGTGTCAGTAATACTGATGACAATAAAGTATTAAATACGGATCTGGTACCATTAAACTTGCACAAAGACCAATAAATGTCTAATTTGAGGTGTAAAACTCGTGCATAAGCGCGTGCATCACATTCAATGTTATTTTTCTTCAAAATATTGTGTCAGCGGCTACTCTTCCTGTGTCAGTAGGCCTATATACGTCTCTCATCCACATGCATTTTTCTATTTCTGATGCAATTCAACGTTGACAGATCTTGATGGTGGATTAAAGAGATTTGAAGCAGCTGCGTCTCCAGAAATATGATGCAAGTTTACAACCACGTGCCACACTGTAATATCTCCATACAATAGGAGTAGGTCACCAAAAACATGCAGACAGGGATTTCATGCATCCCGTGATAGTTCCACATGCAAATAGCACTTTATTCCTAATATATCTGTGCTCAATCAATGGCTTTCCATGAAGGCAACAAATGTATAAATAATAATATTTGTTAAATATTTTATACATTTGTTTACAAAGTCTGACATGAGAACAACAAGTAATACGTGAGTGAGTATTAAAGAAAGTCCTCATCTTTAAAGGTATTCAGATTCTTATAGGAAATATCAAGACCTACGTTTAGAATACAAACTTTACAGACTGTGCAAAAATATTTATCTTTCTCTCTCGCTCACTCTCTCTCTCTCAGATTGAAAAGGAGGGAGACTGCTCTGAATGTCTGCTCGGTTGTGTCTCTGTGTACCACTCTGCAGAGCCACAGGCTTGGTCAGAATTATTTTTCTGATTAACGAGTTAACTTTGATAATGACTTCGTCTTTAGTCGTTACATTGAGACATAAACCCGGGACAATTAGGTGTTGGATCCAAAGGACACACACACACACACACACACACACACACACACACACACACACACACACACACACACACACACACACACACGCACGCACGCACACACGGGCTCTTCTTAAATGGACTATCCTCCATTCGGGGACAGTACTGTGTGTAAATAAAGCAGACTAGACCCTACCCCCAGAACTAGGCGTTACCTATCCGACTTTCTCCATCAATCACAGAGGACAGTGGCTTCTTTTGATTAAACCCCAAATTGTCATTGGGCAGAGGTAATCATGTGACAAGTAATACGGTCCAATTTCAACGTTGTCTCCATGAAAGCAATATAGTTTAATGGCATCGCTGTCCCCATACGGCCGTAATCAGCAACATTGTTGGAAAAAAAACACTTGTCACGAAATTTCATAATTTTCTCCTCGCCCACAAAATTACGACCGGTGACTTTTCAAAGACAAGAAGAGAGGAGATGAATTACGAATTTGAGCGAGAGAGCGGTTTTATCAATAGTCAGCCGTCGCTTGCTGAGTGCCTGACATCTTTTACCCCTGTCGGTGATGCATTTCAAAGTTCATCAATCAAGAACTCGACGCTTTCACAGTCGACACTGATTCCTCCTCCTTTTGAGCAGACCATTCCCAGCCTCAACCCGGGCAGCCACCCACGCCACAGCCGGTCAAAGCAGAATCTGAATGGAGTCTGTAGCCCTCTGCCAGCCGCATCCCTACCCCCGGAGTACCCTTGGATGAAGGAGAAGAAAGCCTCCAAGAAAAACCACCAGACTACTGCCACAGCTACAACTCCCGACACTGCGCCACTTCACTTCTCTCCCCAAGGTAAGACATGATTGATTAGCCTATCTATTGGCTCTATTATATTTTAATGAAATTACAGTCGGGGTAGGTAGCCCATTAGCCTATCAAAATGCAAAGGTCTGTCTGGTCTCAACATTCTATTTTGGGGGTAATTCTCTCTCATGACTTGCAGAATATCTATTAGCAAAAGTGTAATTATTTGAACATTTTCAGTGGTCAGTGTGCTGCTGACTGGTGATGCAGTGGAAGAATGTTAATGTGTGACAGTAATGAAGAGTGATAGATTACTCTTACAGCAGGCCGACCGACCGGCAGCTGGCATGTTCATTAATCTTCAAGCCAGTCGGCCTGGTCCACGCAGACCCATCATATTCTGCTCCGGGCTCATAAATCGTTTCAGCGCGGTGTCTGTGCTCACACAAACCATTTGCTGTGCGGCCCAGTAGAACCTCGATGTTTTATTTACCAACTGCCATTTATATATTTATAATCAATCATCAATTGCTTTTTTTGTATTGGTTGAACATTTCAAATGTCTTTCAATGTTTTTCAGGGTCGCCAGAGATTGCAGAGAGTGGTGGCGGGGGATCTCGGAGGCTGAGGACAGCGTACACCAACACCCAGCTATTGGAGTTGGAGAAGGAGTTTCACTTCAACAAGTATCTGTGCAGACCCCGGCGGGTGGAAATAGCTGCTTTACTGAATTTAACTGAGAGGCAGGTGAAAGTCTGGTTCCAGAACCGCAGGATGAAGCACAAGAGACAAACCCACTGCAAGGAGAACCAGAACGGCGAGGGGACATTCACTAGTCTGGAGGACGGGAGAGAGGAGGACTTCGAACAGGCTGGTAACAATGTAGGCCTACCCGCCGGCGCGCTTCTAGAGAGGGAAAGCTGCTCTTTTCACCAGAATACCTTAACTTCACAACAACAGTCTCAGAATTCACACAATCACAATGGAGATTCCCAAAGCTCAACTGCTTCGCCTTTAAACAGCGATGACAAAAATCTGAAACATTTTCCTAACCCGGCACCCACTGTTCCTATATGCGTGTCAACAATAGGCCCGGACTGCGCATCTGGCGGGGACAATGCGCATTCCCCGGCCCTGGACGTCTCTTTGCAGGACTTTCACGTTTTCTCATCGGATTCCTTCTCTCCAAGTTTGTCAGATTCTATAGATAGTCCAATGGGTTTATCATCTGAAGGTTTCGATTTTTTCTCAGAAACGCTCACAACAATCGACCTGCAACACTTGAGCTACTAACTATTCTAAAAGAGAAAACAACAATTCAAACATCTTAGTTTAGGAAGAGCTTCCTGTCTTCCAAGTTCTTACAAATAACTGGCTTCAGTTTTTATTTTGATGTAATTGCTTGATTGATTAATACATGGCTCCAATGAGGTAAGTTTGAAAACAATAAATTCATCAATTGAATAGTTTTTTTTTTATGTTGCCAATAATATGCCTCCAAATAATGATATACAAGATCTTTTCATTTTATTTTTGTATCATTTCCCGGTACAATAATGTTATAAATAGCCTATTTTATTAGAATAAAATGTTTCTTATTTACGAGAGATATTCATCATCATGTCCTTTACTATTTTCCATTCACCTGAACGTTGATGTTGTTTTCATTACTTAAACAATTTTGTTTTAATTTAGCATACAATGGGTCTGAAAATAATTGTCTCAATATTCTTAGAATATTCTTAGATTTTTAGACATTCTTACAAAGAATATTGTTGCAACAAGTGATCTTTTGATGATGAAATCTTTCCTTCAGAATGGAAGGCAAAACTCTTGATCCTGAAATATAGAAAGTGAATTGATTGGTGTTAAATGGACAATAGTGAGCAGATTTGATCACAAATATAAACTACTGAAACGACACTGCGATCATTTCCAAACATAATTTCAGCCCAAAACAGTAACAGACTTAACATACTTCCAATAACAATAGGCTACTTCTAACGAAGTTACAATAAATATTTTCCAACTGTAGCTTGTTTGGCTCTTGAATATTTTTCCTAGAAAGATTGATGATTGAATTAGCCATACGCTATGGACTAGAGCTGTTGAATGAGACATAGATTACATTGTTTCTGAGTCCATAAATCACAGTAGTTTATGATTGAGGACGTCATTAAAGAGATTAATTGCCGTAGTACATGCGCAAATAAAAACAATCTTCCTATTGGGGGATACCGGGAGTCCTCGGCCAAAAGCTGTAACTTTGTTGACGTTCTACAATTACATTTTATAGCCTATAAAACTTACATCTTGGGGAGGAGGGGGGGAGTATAGCCTACTACTTCACACTACGTAATTCAATCCGCCGTTGAAAGAGATTCATGCTTTTTGCCTCTTTAAATCTTTATTTTTACAGTATTGAAACTAAACAATTAGTGTCGACACCGTGGTTATTTTCCAACTAAACCCAATCTGTTAATTGACTAGGCTATATGTTTGCAATTAACATATTATAATATTACTAATTAAACTGAATAATGTGCATGTGCTGAACGGGTAAATTAAATCCATGGCACTGTTTATTATGATTATATTTAAAATATGGAAACGTATTATGATCACTTGTCAGACTATTTTGGTTGAATATTTTAAGACAATTCGTTGATTACAATATGACATGCTGTAATTCTAGCCTAGTCTACCATGTCAACGGTAAATCACTGCTCAGACAAGATGCGCTAAACCTGATAGTTCCTCTACAAATCGGTATAGGTCTAGTGAATTAAATATAAGATAGGGATATCCAATTAAGGGTACAAAATACTATTTTCTTTCCCAATGATTAGGCCCTGTATCACAACACCAGACGCACTAACAACGGCATAGTGTGCTAGGCTACGCTAGACTAGGGCGTGCTTCTTTCAGTGGGCCTGCGGATAGGGGGATACGGTCAGACCACCGCCATTTTCTACAACACCATCGAACGGTCAGCATGCTGTCTGAAGCTAGTTATGAGGTGTCTTTCAAACAATAGTATGCAAATAAATTGTAAAAAAATAAATAATCACATTTACGACAAATTCCGTTCTTTAATGTAGGATTATATTGAACAAATGTGACAGAAAAATGTTTAAGAAAATACATTTGGTCGGGGATGGACTATAAATGTAGCCTAGTAGCCTGTAGCCGTCTGCCATACAAGCTATAGTAGGTCCTTTTAAACTACATATTCATTAGAGTAAAATCGACAATTATAGTCTATGAAACAGTTGAACTGAAATGATCATCTCTAAAAATCTAATCTGAAGAGTGCAACAAATCATGCTCTTGTAGTCTTGTCACAAACATTCACAAAAGGTAGACAAGTAATAACTAAGATTATCTGGCTGATATGACAATGATACATTTATTGGGTTGAAACCATTGAATCTCACCCAAAAAGGGCATTATTCCTTTCCCAAATGGCAACCTATTCCCTACACTGTAAAACCGGATAAATTCTGGCTACTCAAACATTTTGAAGAAACAATTACTTAACTTAAATAGCTGAAGTGAGCAGTACTACCTTCCTATGAGTAATAAAAATGCATTTATTTTGAGTAAGGTATACTTAAATTGAACGCCACCATTAAGCCACGCCTCCAAGAATTTCTCAGTGTGCCTCGCCTTTTCGATTGAATTGTAGTTACCACCCATGACTGTGTTTGTTAGTGACAGAGACGTCGTTGTAGAATTCGTTCAATTTCAGTCCGGGGGCATTCACCAAGTGTGTTCTTAGGGGAACATTAGAATTATAATTGAACCATTACATCTATCAAAAGGCCTAATACAGTGGCCTGAAACTCATAGTTTTACAGGCCACATCAGGCCTGCAAGTAGGGTTGTAAAATTCCCTACATTTTTACAATAATCTTCCAAACAGGATTTTTGGAAAACCTGGGAAATTCATCAGAATTTTGCAACCCTTACTGTAAAGCACATTATACTGTGTCTTGCAAAGTGATGTGTAATTTATATTGAAATCTAGTCAGCATTAGGCTATCCAACAGTTGAAATGTGTATTCACCTGCAACCTACATTCATAATGACTGCCAGGGTTAAGAACAGTGGGAGGAAACCTAAGCCACTTAAACTGGAACAATGTATGTAAGGGGTGCACAAATCCATTGATTGGACTAGTTTAGAAAACAATTATTTATCTTTGATTTATTAAATGTTATGATACACAATCACTGAATGTACATTCAAACAAACACATATATATATATATATATATATAAAAACACTTTTCCAAAAAATCCACCTGCAGTAGAGCATGCTGGTAAAACATTTCATTTGTTATCATATATCTTACAAATATTTAGTTGGTGTGACTTCTCATTTAGTTGAGTCAGTACCACATCGATATTTTAAGTAATAATGACTAGTCATTGATTTTGAGTACAACTTACTAGAAGTATTTCAGGTAAAAATGCCTTAGAGTTAACAGTGTGCACTACTGTTTTTTTTTTACCAGGGCCCCAATATCTCATGCGATTATTCATAGTTTTGCTCATGTCAACTCCACTGTGATGTACTACTGTACCCCAGTCCTGTCTGTCCACAACTCCATGATTAGTTTGTCCACAACACTGAAGGGGGACACAGGTGGTGAACTATCATTATGTGAGTTGTGACAGGAGAGATTTGAAGTTAAATGGTAAAACAATCCTGAGCCGTTTCAAAACACCACTGGAGTAGGTTAATCCCCGTAAGCCGAGGAGGCAGTCAGTCACTTTCAAGCTTTGCTTTTGACTTGAAACAAACTGTAAATGTAACACCTCTGAAACCTCAGCCCAATGCCCCTGCAGGGCCAATGAAAGTCAGTCTGAGGAACAATCAACAGAGCTTGGATCAAGACCCGACTCACTTTACCTTCAAGTTGCCCTCATGCCCATGTACCTGCAAAGTAATAACTGTAGTAACAACATTGTAGATGGACCTGGGTTCAAGTAGTATTTGTTTTTCTTTCAAAGTGCTTCTCTGGCTCAATGGAACCAATGGTTTAGTCCCAGAAGTGTAAACCTTTCCCATCTGACACTCACTGCCAGTATAGGCTCAAAGTGTTTGAAAAAAAACCAAATAGTCTATGAACCCAGGGCTGATGTAGGGCTACCTGCAAGCTGTCCGCCAGCTGCCGTAGCCCTGCCATATACTTTTTGTCCTCCATTTTGCATCCAAATGTAAGTATTGTCTTTTCACCAAAACGCTGTTGTTGACAAATGCGAACACACACACACACACACACACATACATACTCTGGTGCCAATCAACCAATGTCAGAAGGTAAAACATTGGTAACTGACCTAATTCAGGACCTGAAACCAGATGAAAAACACAGTCAGCAGCGAGTGCGGTGCATTGTGGGAGAGGAGATCCGACACCGTTCAGCACTCTCCCCGAAGAGGTCAAAGGTCAGGCCACCTCTCATCTGCCTCACCACACAGGACGGAACCCCTGGCAGGTCAGCTGGGGGTCAACAGTGTGGTCCTATCTGCTGCTCAGTTAAAGGTCAACAGGAAAGGAGGATGTTTGAATATTGGTACATTCTTACATTAAAAAGGATATTGTGAATGGTGAGTAATGAGACTGAGTCCTATTGTTTAGCAGGGCCTGTATTCACAGTATCTCAGAGTAGGAGTGCTGACTTAATCAGATGCCCCTCTCCATTCATTATTTTGGGCTCCTGAGTGGCGCAGCGGTCTAAGGCACTGCATCTCAGTGCTAAATGCGTCACTACAGACCTTGGTTCGATTACAGGCTGTATCACAACCGGCCGTGATTGGGAGTCCCATAGGGCGGTGCACAACTGGTCCAGCGTTGTCCTGGTTAGGGTTTGGCCGGGGTAGCCCGTCATTGTAAAAAATAACTTGTTCTTAACGGACTTGCCTAGTTAAATTAAAGTTAAAAAACAAATAGGCCAAACTGATCCTAGGTCAGCTCTCCTGAATACTGGCCCTGGTCTAGTAGGCCTAGTTATATTCATTCAATAAGCACTCCACCTGGGTTTTATGCTTGAGTACATGTTTTCATACTATCATGGAAGGCAGGACAGACAGGAGAGGAATTGTACACTCGTCTCTGGATTTAGGCTCTGTCAATCCCAGAGGTCCTGGTAGGGTCACAAAAATTCCATGAACTTTCCAAAAAGTTCCCAGGTTTTCCAGAAATCATGGTTGGTATATTCCCATAATCAGAAAGGAAAATTCTAAAACCAACATTTCTGGAAAACCTTGGAATTTTGGGAAAGTTGCTGGAACTTTGCGACCCTAGAGATCCTGGTGATGTCAGAGGTCAGAGACAGCCCCTCTCCCATACCCATCCTGAGTCGGACTGCTCCTGAGACAAGATAAGAAAAGGGGAGGTTTCCTAGGGCTCTGGTCAAAAGTAGTTCACTACATACGGAATAGGGTGGCATTTCAGAAGCAGCCAAAAAAGGTGGGGTGACAGCTGGATAGGTTCAGTCATCACTGCCTGTCTCACTATATAAACTGTCTGAAAGCTCTGCCTCACTCAAAGGCCTTTAACAAGAATTGGGTGGCACGGTTTGACACAATGTTATAAACAAGCTTCATAGAATGGTGACAATAACCCCTGCTGTGTAGGCTACAGTACAGGAGATACAGGGGTATAGGCTGTTGTTTTAGAGACAGACAAGACAGCAGAGGACAGGAGTACTATGCTTCCCTGAACATGTATTGTAGCGTCGTCATCATGCCCCAACTGTCTCCCACATAGGGCAAGTTGAGACGTAACACACACACAGGGCACGTTGAGATGTAGCACAAACTCCCGACTGATTCACAATGGATGACAGACAGTACTGTACATGGAATTGATTGGACAATACATTTTGATATACCAGGCTTGGACAGGACAGAGAAATAAACACCCAGTTGAGTCTGAGATCCCTCATAAAACATGTGGGTTTAGGAACCACGTTTGAGTGCAGTGTCTGGTAGTTGAATGACACTCAACCCTGCCATGGCCCCAAACCTCCCCAACAGACTGACACTGACTGATGATGCCCAGGTCTCTTTCCTAAACACACAAAAGGAGTAGAAGTTGTTTTTTCTTAGAGAGGGCTCTGTGCTTGCATAATAACAGTGTACATTGGCACAAACCAGGCATCCATCCAAGGAATTCTTATCACACCTACATGTGCTTCATCCCAAATGGCACCCTATTCACTATATAGTACACTACTTTAGGCCCCAGTCAAAGGACCCATAGGGTCCCAGTAAAAAGTAGTGCACTATATAAGGACTAGGGTGCCATTTGGGAGGGAGATATTATCTATGAAGCTGTGATATGTGGGATTCATTGACGTGTGTTACGATCTGCCACCACAGATCTGTTGTTCAGCAACACTCAGAGCAGCTCTAGCGCCTATGCTCCTGATTGGAAGAGATCAAGTCTGATTCAATAAAACTGCCATTTTCTGTCTGTGTTTACTACAAATAGCACATTACATTTAAGATCTGAACATAGAAATCTGTACGTTAATTATAGGTTGCCTACCAGAACTCACATAATTGTTGCTTAAAACTGTGGCGTGACGGGGGCCACGTAAATAAACCAGAGAGGGAGGCAACTAAACGACACTGAACAAAAATATAAAAATGCAACATGGAAAAGTTTAAAAGATGTTACGGAGTTACAGTTCATATAAGGAAATCAGTCAATTGAAATAAATTCAATAGGCCATAATCTATGGATTTTACATGACTGGGGAAACAGATATGCATCTGTTGGTCACAGATACCTTAAATAAATAGGTATTGGGTGTGGATCAGAAAACCAGTCAGTATCTGGTGTGACCAGTGTAACAGGGTTATATTGGTAATTCCCCTTGCCACTTTATTGTTAAGCCAATGGGTTTTTGGTTTGAGTTTGTCTTGCCTTCACCTACTCAACATGGCATCTTATTGGCTGGTTTGCGTAGCTTGCTTACGAGGGGGGGGATGTTCCAGTTAGAATCGTCCCAGTGAACAAGCACCAAACCAGCGGTAAGTTGTTGGTTGCAAAGCACTGTACATCAAAAGTGATTTTTATACTCTCAAGTGATGATTTAAATGTACAATTTATATCAAATTGTTTGTAAATGTTATTCGAACATCACACATAAGATGCAGCGGTTTTTGGAGAATATTTGTTGTGCATTTTGTTGTAGAGAATTCTCGCCAGTACTAGCTAGTAACTTACTGTGTCTGGTGGGGGGGGGTTCATAGATTTTGTACAGTGCGTGAGTGCAGAGTTGGATGGTGATACGTGCATTGCATGACGTGCAATTTTGTGTCGTTCTTATCAGAATAAATCTACGTGACTGGTGCTACATGTTGGAGTTCCGTGTCGATGACTGATTGTACACAACGCAAGAAGAGTACTGTTACACCAGCATATGCCTCATGCAGGGCGACATCTCCTTCGCATAGAGTTGTTCAGGCTGTTGATTGTGGCCTGTGGAATGTTGTCCCACTCCTCTTCAAATGGCAGTGCGAAGTTGCTGGATGTTGGCAGGATCTGGAACACGCTGTCATACACAGTGATCCAGAGCATCACAAACATTTTCAAAATGGGTGATGTGTCTGGTGAATATGCAGGCCATAGAATAACTGGGACACTTTCAGCTTCCAGGAATTGTGTACAGATCCGTGCGAAATGGGGCCGTGCGTTATCATGCTGAAACAAAGTGATGGCGGTGGATGAATGACACGGCAATGGGCCTCAGGATCTTTTCACAGCACATCTGTGCATTCAAATTGCCATTGATAAAATGCAATTGTTTTTCATGGTCCGTGGCTTATGCTTGCCCATACCATAACCCCACCGCCACCATGGGGCACTCTGTTCACAACAAGATCAGCAAATCACTCGCCCACACAAAGCCATACACGCGGTCTGCCATCTGCCCAGCACAGTTGAAACCGGGAATCATCCGTGAAGAGCACACTTCTCCAGCGTCCCAGTGGCCATCGAAAGTGAGCATTTGCTCACTGAAGTCAGTTAGGACGCCGAACTGCAGTCAGGTCAAGACCCTGGTGAGGAAGACAAGCATTCAGATTAGCTTCCCTGAGACGGCTCCTGACAGTTTGTGCAGAAATTCTCCGGTTGTGCAAACCCACAGTTTCATCAGCTGTCCAGGGAGCTGGTCTCAGACGATCCCGCAGGTGAAGAAGCTGGATGTGGAGGTCCTAGGTTGGCGTGGTTACACGTGCGGTTGTGAGGCTGGTTGGACGTACCGCCAAATCCTGTCAAACGACATTGGGGGTGGTTTATGATAGAGAAATGAACATTACATTCTCTGGCAACAGCTCTAGTGAACATTCCTGCAGTCAGCATTCCAATTGCACGCTTCCTCAAAACTTGACATCTGTAATATTGTGTTGTGTAACAAAACTGCACATTTTAGAGTGGCCTTTTATTGTACCGAGCACAAGATGCACATCTGTAATGATCATGCTGTTTAATCAGCTTCTTGATATGCCACACGTCAGGTGGATGGATTATCTTGACAAAGGAGAAATGGTAATTAACAGGGATGTAAACAAATTTGTGCACAACATTTTAGAGAAATAAGCTTTTTGTGCATATGGAACATTTCAGGGATCTTTCATTTCAGCTCATGAAACATGGGAATGAATGTTACGTATGTGATAATTCTCACCCGTCTGTTAATTGAATGATTAGAATATTCCTCCCTGAAACATAATTGTATGGAATTGATTAGAATGTATAAAATCATAATCAATAAATGTGTAGTCCTAGTCAGAATTAGGGTAAAACAATGTCTTTATGGTATTCTAAAAAGACTGTCTGAGCTCGGTGCCGACCTGACTAGAGATTTGGGAGAGAACGGGGAGTAAGGACAAGGTCACTGTCGGCTGGGTAGTGAGACAGACAGTGTGTGTGTGTAGCAGGACGTGTGTGTGTGTGTGTGTGTGTGTGTGTGCATGTGTGGGAAGTCAGTATAAAATGAGAAGTCAGTATAAAATTAATTGCTTTGTATTCTTGACTTTAGAACGTTCCGTGAATAAACCTTTTTGACTATTTAGCTGGGCCTCCGTCTGTTTCATTCAACCAGGATCTTACACATTCTGGTTTGCAGACAGAGTAATATAATTAAATTGGGTTATGTACCTGGAGAACATAATTATCTTATCAACCACGGTTGTAACCACGGTTATGTGAGCTATATGGATCACTCCAAGGCGGAGGGATACATCCGAGGTGAGGATTTACAGACTTATGCTCGTGTACACCTGTGTCACGACTGGGGTCATAAAATAAATAAATAAATAAATAAATAAATAAATAAATAAATATAGACCCCATGGCCGCCACACACATTCTCTACATAATTTGAGGCCCCTCTAGCACCGTAGAGGATTGGAGTGATCCATATTGCTCACATAACCGTGGTTACAGTACGTAACCTGTTATGTTTCACTATTTTGGATCACTCCAATATATTTATATACCCGTACCAGATTTAGTCGGTACTAGAGGGACCTGGCCGTCAATGTGGAAGGGGGGGGACCCGGCACAGTCCCCGGAAGGGGAGGCGATGCCCAGGACCGCTGAACCAACCACAGAGGGAGGTGCCACATTTATCCGATAGTACCTAGCAAAGGTGCAAGAGGAATGCTGTCGTAATCGTGTCCACGATCCAGTGAGAGCGCCTCTGCTTTGATAGCCCAGCCCCCAGGACGCCCTCACCATAGCAGACAAAGAGGGGGGGGGGGGGGTCAGGATAAAAGGGATGTCCACATGCCGGTCTGACAGAACCTTCAGGAGAAATGAAGGGTTGGGGCGGAGCGATATACTCTACCCCCCAGGTCTATCCGGTAGCACTCGGAACTTATTGAAAGAGCATGGAGGTCACCCACCCTCTTCATGGAAGTAATCGCTACCAAGAAAGCCACCTTTATAGAGAGGTGTTTCAGGGAAGCAGATGCCAACGGTTCGAAAGGCGGCTTTGCCAAAGCTGCCAAGACCACATCCAGATCCCAGCTCGCCATTGAGCGGGTCCTAGCTGGACGCAGGCGACGAACCCCCTTCATAAACCTGGAGACCAAGGGATGGCGGCCCACTGGCTGTCCATCCACCCCACATGGCAGGCAGATATAGCAGCCAAATAAATCTCAGTGTAGAGGCTGCCAAGCCCTCATCCAAGCGAGACTGCAGGTATTGGAGGACATACTGCACCCCGCATGACTCAGGCACAACCTCAATACCAGTGTACCAAGAGCAGAACTGCCAGCGCAACTGGTATGCCGTGGTTGTAGCCAGTGCCCTTGTGCGCTGCATGGTGTTCATTATCCTGTAGTCCCAACATGGACCATTGGTGCGGAGGCGGTGTGGCCTTGGATGCCACAGAGTTCCCCCGGTCTCAGGGGACGTTGCCAAGGTGTCCCAGACAACAGGAGAAGGCTGAACCAGGATCATCTGGGTTACTATGGGGCCACCAGAAGCAAACGATGCGCTGCCATCCTGGTCCTGTCCAGCACAGCCTGGATCAGGGAAAAAGGGGGGAATGCTTAAAGCTCCAGCCCTAGCCAATCATGAGCCAGAGCATACAAGCCAGAGGCCCTGGTGGCAATGACATGGAGTACCACAGAGGGAAGTGTATATTGTCCAGGTAGGCAAACAGGTCCACCCGCAGCCTCCCGAACTTGGGGGGGGGGGGGGGGGGGAATGTAGGCGGCCTCCCTCGAGAGCATATCCGCTGCCACATTCAGGATGCCAGGTAAGTGAGATAGAGATGCTAGACGTCCCTGACCCCAGAGAAGGAGGTCCCATGCCATAAAATGGAGGCTGTAGGACCTCAGTCCACCCTGATGGTTGATGTAGGCCACCACTGTGGTGTTGTCCATTCTCACCAGGACATGTCTTCCTTTCAGATGTGGAAGGAAAGACTGCAGGGCCAGCAGTACAGCTCGGAGCTCTAGTGTATTGATGTGCCTTCCCGCTCTAAGGGGGTAGCCAACAGCCGCTGGCCGACCTGCCCTTGGTCACACCCCCCCAGCCGATCTGGGAGGCGTCTGTGCTAACCAGCTCCTGGTGGCACATCATCAGCATCTCCACCTCACCTGAGAGAAAGGAGCGACAGCTCCACCTCAACAATGCCCCGAGGCACTGTGCCATCACCCTCAGCTGGTGGTGACTGGTGCTAGGGTGCAGCCGGCGGGAGTTGAACCACCGGTGAAGAGGCAGGAGATGGCGCAGGCCCAGGGGAATCAACAACGAGGCCGATGTCAGCAATCCCAACAGGCGTTGGCAGGGATACCACCCGCCCCTGTCGAGAGTGGTCAAGGCAAGATCACCTGAACCCTTCTTGTGGGCAAGTGTGTGGTCATGAGGACTGAGTCCAGTTCCATGCCAATGAAGGCCACCCTCTGGGTGGGCGTCAGACGACTCTTGTTGTTTACAGGAGCATGTCTGACAGGACCTGGGTCCTGGTCGGCCACCGCGGTGACACAAAGGCCCCTGAAGGAAGGGGGCCGGCAACTGGAATTGGAGTCGGTACCCCTGAAGCATTGTGGACAACACCCGTGGGGACTCCACACACTCCTCCCACCTTGCCCTTTGAGACCTGGAGATGAGGCCAGCGCCTCCTCTGGCGCCCCGAGCACCTGGGTCCCCCAGGCATGTCCCTATGGCGGTGACGGTTGACAGGTTGTTGCTCCACCACACACTGTGCCCTTCCCTGCGGTCATCCCACAGCATGAGGCGATGGGGCAGGAGAGGGACCCCACCGTTGTTTGGCTCAGGTGGGTGGCGATGGTCCGTCTGCCTTGGACCCGGAGCCTGAGGAGGTGGCATGAACGTCTCAGGGTCTCCCGGTCCCTACGAACCGCATCGGTCTGCTCCAGAATGTCATTAACCCCTGGGCCAAAAGTCAGCCCTGGGGTGATTGGGAGAGTGGCAAATGTGCTCTGGAGAGCAGCTGGCAGACCGGATTGGACCAGCCAGAGATGGAGCCGGGAGGTACCCACCTGTGCCATGGCCTGTCCGTTGGAGCGGGCCACATCCCTCTGGAGCAGGGAAAGCAGGCGAGACACCTCCATCACTTCCCGGAGAAGCTCCTCTGTGCCCTCCTGCAGCCGGGGAAATATAGTCTGCAGGTAGGCCTGCAGCATGGCCGCATTGGTAAGGCGGCCAAGAGAGCAAAGGGAGCCATATGTGGCTTACAAGTCCTCAAAGACTCCGGGGGGTCCCAGCTTCAGTTGCGGGTTCCGCCCTATATTCTCCCGGTCTGGGAGGACCATGGCACAGGCCCAGCTCTCCTGCAAGGCCTTGCAGAACTCAGCAGAGATGGGGACAGATTGAGTGATCACTGTCCACCAGTTTGATATCCAGTGCAGTGGCTACCCGAGTGAGTAGGCCCCTCATAGCCTCTAGTCGCTGGGGGCAATGAAACCCCACTGCCGGTTTCTGATGGCCTGTCAGGCTCGTAGCGTCGGTGGTGAACAGTGCCAGCACCGTCACCCAGGAACAGCCTATCACTGGACAACAGGGAACAGCTGTCATTGCCATCGAAGCCATCAACCTCCTGACGCAAGGTGGTTCAAGGTGGTCCCAGCGGTCTGACTCTGTCCCCGTCCAGGACTGGCAGCAGATGGGCTCTGCCTGGCTCCGGTCACACTTCCTGGGAGGGGTACCGGGCCTAGTAGAGGGACTAACGGCTCGCTGGCACACCACTCCTGAGGAAGGAGCCCGCCTCAGCCTGGCCGACCCACTCGCGCATGGCCCCCAATCACACCAGGCACAGGCGTTCTGAGAACACCACACAAAACAGGCATCCAGTAGGGCGCGTCACCACCCTCTCCGTGTGGCTCAAACCCAGGCAGTGCATACCAGGTATGCAGATCACCAAGGGGGGATGCCACCATCACACCTGTCACAAAGGGAAGCCATAAGCTAAGCCAAGCTAACAAGGCCACGGAGTAGGGGTCCGACACCCTGGGAGAGCTATGTCGTAACCCGCTTGGAGGAATAGGAACCTGGAGGGATAAATGACCCAGTACCTCTGCAGAACACAGGGAAGACCCGTTTGGGAAAAACAGGCAGACAAAAAAGAAACAGCAACCAGGTAATGGATTTGATTTATGGGTTGTTTTGTTTTTTACGCCAACTGCAATATTACCTAGCCGGTTTAATATCCAAGCAGAAAACAAAAAGCACCATATGGAGTAACTCTGTTAAGGAACTCCAAAGTTAATGTCTCTACATAGTGGAAGCCCACCATGATACTCTTACATTCTGCAAGGGAATTAAGAAAAAAAACCTGCAGGGTAATTAAAGCAATTCACAACACACACAGAACAAGCCAGTCGGCAATATGTGTAAGGTAAATACAGTCTGTGGCAGCAAGAACCACCAATATATTAATGGATGCACACTGAGTCATAGCGTAACTCTAACTAAACATAAGCAAGACAAACCACCGGCAGGAGATACAGATCAACCACGCGTAGCGAGTAGAGCACTGAAGAGGGGCTGGCCACCTGGTCAGCTGCTCCAGGCTGCAAACAGACAGTGAGTATACTTCCACGCAAGCTATTACACTTACCAGTGACTTACCAAGCGAACTTCAGAAAGTTTGTACATCAACCCATACGGACATCCGCCGAGAAAATGAAAGAGAACGTCTGTGCCGCGGCCATGGGGTCTATATATAAGGGCGGACCCCAGCCTTGACACAGGTGTACACCGGAGTAAATGTGTAAATCCTCACCTCGGATGTATCCCTCCGCCGCAGAGTGATACCAATATATTGGAGTGATCCAATATAGTGAAACATAACAACACGTCACATGTTGCGTTTATATTTTTGTTCAGTGTGAAAAACGCATTCTATGAAATACTATTGGGCGTGCGTGCAGGTACCGCGCGTGCAGGTTAAACGCGATGGCGGTGCAGGTGCAACAAGAGAGGAAGGATACGGCCCGCGGTCTATATTTGAACCACTGCAGTGTCACTGCACTGTAGCCAGTGGTCATTGTATTTGATTAGTGAACTTATACGGTAACTTCCGTATCTCTCAGCCCTCCAGAGTTTCCGTATTAACTGAGTTTCTCAGTCTACCCTGGCTGGATTTTTGACTCTGTAAAGCTATGCGGTCAATTCCGGAGGAGTTAACGACGCTTATTTCAGGTATTTATATTATATATTATTAATCGACGTGTTAGTGTAATGGATTTCTATCCTATCGTTGTCAAACGTAAAGTTTTCCAAAAACATTTTATAACTGTTTTGAAAAAGAGGAAGTAAGTGTCTGTCTCACTGCAATATGGCTGGTAGAGGTCTTCCCACCATAGAGACGATTGCCACAAACAAACAGGTGCACCCTTGAGTTGTAACTAATATGATTCCTTTATTAGTTGGCAGTATTGAAATGAGTAGGCAGGCAACCTATTGTACGCACGTTTGCATCCGAAGTGTTTGGTTATCGCTCCAAAGCAATTATACCAAAACAAAAAAGGACACTATTTTCATGTGTAAAAGTTGGATAAAAATGGACCTTTTTTTGTCGTGTGTAAAAGTTAGAAATGTATCCTAAAAACGGGGAATTATTTTTAATATTTAGAGTATAGTTGAGAACTCTATTAAATATTTGGGAATGGGCTGCATGATTCTGGTTGATTATTGTGATCACATGACCTGAAACTTTGATGCCTTCACATTTCTTCCCCTTTTTAAGATCTTGAAGATTTCCTCTTCGATGGTCTGAAAGGAGAGAATTTGAGTAAGAAGGCAAAGGAGAAACGAGAAGCCTTCATAAAGCGGATCAAAGAGGTCAAATCTGGGTATGTTTAGACTCCAGCAGGACCTATCATAAATACTTAGTGGTTTTGCAACAGCTCGTTAGTTAAATAATATAACTCTGTCTATAGCTGTTTTGCAGTTGTACTATGGCGATATATCGTTTCCTTCTTCCTTCTTGTGTTTTACAGATACCCTCAAGAGTTCAACGAGAATCGTATGTTTTTACTCAGTGTGCTTGATGTCGATGTGTTAAAAAAAGGCACCTTACTCCGGGTGGGTATAATTTGTGGAACGTTCCAACAGGAATCTGTTCCAAAAACTTTGTAAGTACAAGGTTGCCAACAAACAACGCATACAAAGTAACATGATCAATTCACCTAGCTGCCGAATAGGCATCAACTCACCACATAGCTTATTCTTAATGTTTGTCCATAGGCTACCAGAGTGAGGACAGACATTTTTCTGGAATAAACGTGGTGATTGAAAAACGTAATGAAATAGCCCACTCCCTACCCGGTATCTTATTATGCCTCTATACAACTTTGTATGTGTTGTTTGTTGGCAACTTTGATATTTCTGAAGGTTTTGGAGCAGATTCCAGTTGGAATGTTCCACAGATTATACCTCCTCCTTCCCCCCTATGGGCCCTGGTCAAATGTAGTGCTCTATATTTGGTAGCAACACAGCATGGTAGCAACACAACATAACAACAACATGGTAGCAACACAACATGGCAGCAGCACAAAACACGTTACAAACATTAAGGGCAAGAAGGTAGAGACAATAATACATCACACAAAGCAGCCACAACTGTCAGTAAGAGTGTCCATGATTGAGTCTTTGAATGAAGAGATTGAGATAAGTGTCCAGTTTGAGTGTTTGTAGAGAATAGTTGTCCATTTGGGACATGCATGGGTCTTACTGTAATACATCAACAACTACCGTTTTGAACCAGGAGATGCAGAGGACTCAGAAGAGGATGAAGTGGAGGACAGCAACAATGATGGAGGGTCACTGCATTCAGAACGCACAGATAAGGAGGATGAGACCTGTGAAGGTACGTCACAAACACTTGTACCTGGGTTAACACGAGGGTTTATACCAGGGTTAACACGAGGGTTTATACCAGGGTTAACACAGGGTTTATACCAGGGTTTATACCAGGGTCAACACGAGGGTTTATACCAGGGTCAACACGAGGGTTTATACCAGGGTCAACACGAGGGTTTATACCAGGGTCAACACGAGGGTTTATACCAGGGTCAACACGAGGGTTTATACCAGGGTCAACACGAGGGTTTATACCAGGGTCAGCACGAGGGTTTATACCAGGGTCAACACGAGGGTTTATACCAGGGTCAGCACGAGGGCGTAGACCAGGGTCAACACGAGGGCGTAGACCAGGGTCAGCACGAGGGCGTAGACCAGGGTCAGCACGAGGGCGTAGACCAGGGTCAGCACGAGGGCGTAGACCAGGCTCAGCACGAGGGCGTAGATCAGGCTCAGCACGAGGGCGTAGACCAGGCTCAGCACGAGGGCGTAGACCAGGCTCAGCACGAGGGCGTAGACCAGGCTCAGCACGAGGGCGTAGACCAGGCTCAGCACGAGGGCGTAGACCAGGCTCAGCACGAGGGCGTAGACCAGGCTCAGCACGAGGGCGTAGACCAGGCTCAGCCCGAGGGCGTAGACCAGGCTCAGCCCGAGGGCGTAGACCAGGCTCAGCACGAGGGCGTAGACCAGGCTCAGCACGAGGGCGTAGACCAGGCTCAGCACGAGGGCGTAGACCAGGCTCAGCACGAGGGCGTAGACCAGGCTCAGCACGAGGGCGTAGACCAGGCTCAGCACGAGGGCGTAGACCAGGGTTGGATTCAAAGAATTAAAATTCCAATTCATGCTTCTCTGTAAGAAAACAATTGGAATGAGCTAGAATTTCAGTTTATATCCTGAATTGACTGAATTTAATTTAAATGGAATGGACCCAGACTGATACAATCTACAAACTTGCATACATACTGTACCAGTCAAAAGTTTGGACACAGCTACTCATTCAAGGGTTTTTCTTTATTTTTTACTATTTTCTACATTATAAAATAATAGTGAAGACATAGAATCATGTAGCAATCAAAAAAGTGTTAAACAAATCAAAATATATTTGAGATTCTTCAAAGTAGCCACCCTTTGCCTTGATTACAGCTTTGCACTCTCTTGGCATTCTCTCAACCAGCTTCACCTGGAATGCTTTTCCAACAAACTTGGTGGAGTTCACACACATGCGGAACACTTGTTGAAATGCATTCCAGGTGACTACCTCATGAAGCTGGTTGAGACATTCTAGACATTTCTGTACTTCCAACTTTGTAGCAACAGTTTGGGGAGACCCTTTCCTGTTTCAGCATGACAATGCCCCTGTGCACAAAGTGAGGTCCATACAGAAATGGTTTGTCGAGATCCGTGTGGAAGAACTTGGCTGGCCTGCACAGAGCCCTGACCTCAAGCTCATCGAACACTTTTGGGATGAATTGGAACACCGACTGCGAGCCAGGCCTAATTGTTCAACATCAGTGCCCGACCTCACTAATGTTCTTGTGGCTGAATGGAAGCAAGTCCCTGCAGCAATGTTCCAACATCTAGTGGTAAGCCTTCCCAGAAGAGTGGAGGCTGGTATAGCAGTCAAAGGGGGGCCAACTCCATATTAATGCCCCTACTTTTGGAATGAGATGTTTGATGAGCAGGTGTCTACATACTTTTGTCCATGTAGTGTTTGTGGTTATCTCACTCTCACCAAGTATGTGTGTGTGTGAGCGAGAGAGAAAGCTGAAGTGAAGGAGATTGTGAGACCACTGGCATTCCAGTTGTAACTTGGCAACTGACTTTGGAAGCAATTTGAAGGGCACAGCTGTGGGTTGGCCCCTCATGACAGAGAGAGGGAGCATAGTTTATTACTCACATCCTGGAACCTCGCAGAGTGGCAGTCAAGAGGTTTACAGTCACCACTTTACATTTCTACTACAGTCCAAGAAAAGGCATGCCTATGTATACAGTAGTCTTTCTCCCATAACAGTAACCTACACAGCGTTTGTGTATTTGGTTTGGGTTAATAGAGTATCAAGATAAACCTTGTGAAAGGGTAAGGGGTCTGGGTTTTATTGGCCTTTAAACAGCTGCCAGTTTTATGGCCCCTCTTTTACTCGGAGCAACTTTGACACAGAGAGTTCAACATGTGCATTGAAGTTGCACTAGTTGGCTGCAAAATATTGTTCTCTTCTGCACTAAGAGATGCTTAACTTCTATATCGACCCAATTGATGACAAACCAAATAAGCAAAGATGTGTGTTACCCTCTTTTTGGACATTGTACGGGTGCATTTTCACTGTGAGATTCATTGGAGTCGGGGACTGTGTAGTAGGTCGTCTTGGTTTTCGGGAGCAAGAAAAGACAAAGCAAAACTGTACTATTTCCTGTTTTTCCAAAGTAACAGTTGTCCAATCAGCTTAGCCATAGTCATTGATCTAAATGATGAGAATGTAAAGAAGGTTGCTAGAAGGCTGATGGATTTGCATCGTTGTCTCTATGCCTATAGGTGCTCAGCAGTCTCTAGCCGTGGCGGCTCAGGACCTCCAGTCTGTCTTCAAGGCCGGACACCTGGAGAAACGCAGGAAGGGTGGGGTTCTTCCATAGACATGCATATATTAATATATATACACATATATTGGTTATATATATGACATTGGTGTCTTTACTAACATACACGACACATACTCTGGGACTTTTGGGGAAACGACACTGTTTATGAGTCTCCAGATTCTGGATTGTATGACTATGTTGATGGTGATGTTCCCATTGTCTTCCACAGATCACAGCTTCTTTGGCACAGAGTGGCAGAAGAGATGGTGCGCTTTGAGCAACCAGACATTCTACTACTACGGCAGTGAGAAAGGTATTCAACCACACATTCTACTACTATGGCAGTGAGAAAGGTATTCAACCACACATTCTACTACTATGGCAGTGAGAAAGGTATTCAACCAGACATTCTACTACTACGGTAGTGAGAAAGGTATTCAACCAGACATTCTACTACTATGGTAGTGATAAAGGTATTCAACCAGACATTCTACTACTACGGTAGTGAGAAAGGTATTCAACCAGACATTCTACTACTACGGTAGTGAGAAAGGTATTCAACCAGACATTCTACTACTATGGCAGTGAGAAAGGTATTCAACCAGGCATTCTACTACTACGGCAGTGAGAAAGGTATTCAACCAGGCATTCTACTACTACGGCAGTGAGAAAGGTATTCAACCAGGCATTCTACTACTACGGCAGTGAGAAAGGTATTCAACCAGACATTCTACTACTATGGTAGTGAGAAAGGTATTCAACCAGACATTCTACTACTATGGTAGTGAGAAAGGTATTCAACCAGACATTCTACTACTACGGCAGTGAGAAAGGTATTCAACCAGACATTCTACTACTACGGCAGTGAGAAAGGTATTCAACCAGACATTCTACTACTACTATGGTAGTGATAAAGGTATTCAACCAGACATTCTACTACTACGGCAGTGAGAAAGGTATTCAACCAGACATACTACTACTACGGTAGTGAGAAAGGTATTCAACCAGACATTCTACTACTACGGCAGTGAGAAAGGTATTCAACCAGACATACTACTACTACGGTAGTGAGAAAGGTATTCAACCAGACATTCTACTACTACGGTAGTGATAAAGGTATTCAACCAGACATTCTACTACTATGGTAGTGATAAAGGTATTCAACCAGACATTCTACTACTATGGTAGTGATAAAGGTATTCAACCAGACATTCTACTACTACGGTAGTGAGAAAGGTATTCAACTGTAGTTTGAGGTGTTGGGGAATGTATATTTGATCTTTTCATAGTTTTTATTTTCATTGAATATATAGAATTTATAGCCAAACAGTGATGTTACTCTAGTAATCATGACTTGTTGTTGTAGTTGTGTTTCTCTCTCTCTCTCTCTCCTCTGACAGACAAGCAGCAGAAGGGCGAGTTTGCAATTGATGGCTACAGTGTCAAGATGAATAACAACCTGCGAAAAGATTCCAAGAAAGATTGCTGCTTTGAAATTTCTTCCTCTGACAAGCGAGTATATCAGGTGAGAGAGCTCGTCTCTTGATGACACTTAGGGGCCATACCATACGCTAATCATTGCAGTCTGTCCATGTAACATTTCTGAAACCACTATAGGACTGTTTCCCGGACACCGATTCACCCGAGTCCTGGAGAATATATAGAATCTCATTGAAATAGATTTTTAGTCCAAGACTAAGATTTATCTGTCTGGTATAACGTCCCTTTAAACTTTGATCATAGTCCAACACGTGGACGCGTCCACACAGCAGAGTTCTAGAATATTGGACCTTTGGCTTTCAGACTCGTTGAGTTCTCTGCTCAGCTCAAGCAATTTCTCCAACTGTCAACGCATTGAAATGAACAGAGGAGGCGTACAGGAGTCACGTTGGTTGGGGATTGTGGGGAGGTGTTCAGGCAGTACGTTCCCCTGCAGATGGTCTCAGAGCCACATAGTCCACCGTCCCATTGGGACATAGCGATCTCGTGTCTGTGAACTATGATTTACGCCTTAAAGGGAAAATCCATTCAAACTATATTTTTAATGTTTTGTATTAGTCAGCTGTTGATTCAGTCCCAAAATGTTTTGCATGTTAGCAGTCAATTTTTCAAAAGATTGGACTTTCAAGAAGCAAAGTGCCACTGACCACATCATAATGATGATGCAAAACACACACATTTAGAGTTTTGGTAAAGTATTTCTCACATACATATTCAGGTTTCTTAGCTAGTTTTTTCCTTCCTTGAGGAAAGTTTAGCTAATGTATAAATACAGTGCTATTTGTTTATGTTAATTAATTTAGGTGCAACTACTGACTGTCGTTTTCTTCTACCTCTCTGTCTCTCGCTATGTCTCTGTCTCTCTCTGTCTCTCGCTATGTCTCTGTCTCTCTCTGTCTCTCGCTATGTCTCTGTCTCTCTCTCTCTCACTCTCTCCTCTCTCTCTCTCTGTCTCTCTGTCTCTGTCTCTCTCTCTCTGTCTCTGTCTCTCTTTCTCTCTCTGCCTCTGTCTCTCGCTCTCTCTCTCCTGCTCTCTCAGTTCTGTGCGTCATCTCAGAAAGAGGCAGAGGAATGGGTGGAGCAGATAGATTTTGTGTTGAGAGGTTTGTAATACTCACCATTATACCTCATATTTTATCCACTGTACTTTTCATGTCAAGTCTTTTATGAATATTTGAATAGTAACCAGTATAGACTAATTCCCTTATTTAATCTGAGGCTGTGTGTGTGTGGGTGGCTGTGTGTGTTTGTAGACATGTCAGGGGTCATTCCATTGGACGAGGAGGATCAAGAGACGTACGATGACATTGGCGCTGTCGAGGCGGAGCCTATTGATGATGACATCTACGAAGAACTCCCAGGTCTGCCATTTCTCTCTCACACACATATATATATACACACACACACACACACACACTGTGTACTCTGTCAGAGAATGTAACCAAGAATCCTGTTCCTCTAGAGGACTGTTTTGATTGGATGCTTCCTGATTGACACATCCTCTATGCTCCGGCTCTGTCATGTTATTACTACTATCCTTATTATGGGATAGATGGGGGAGGAGACCCAAATGGTACCCTTTTCCCTTTCTAGTGCACTACGCTTTACCAGAGGCCAATGGACCAGAATGGAAAAGTGGTGCCTCATAAAGGGAATAGCAGGCCATTTGGGACTCAGGCAGGGTGGTGCAATGTTGACGGTACATTTCTCCTCTCTCTGCTCGCTCTCGTTAACATAAACACATAGCTGTGAATGAATTGAGGTGTAAATACTAACTAGTGTTTACTTCTCTCTATCACTCACTCACACAACCGTTCAAAAGTTTGGAGTCACTTAGAAATGTCCTGTTTTAAAAAGAAAATGTCAAAATATTGTCCATTAAAATAACATCAAATTGACCAGCAATACAGTGTAGACATTGTTAATGTTGTAAATGACTATTGTAGCTGGAAACGGCTGATTTAAATAAAAATACATCTAAAAATAGAATATCTACAGAGGCCCATTATCAGCAACCATCACTCCTGTGTTCCAATGGCACAATGATGAATATCTACATAGGCATACAGAGGTCCATTATCAGCAATCATCACTCCTGTGTTCCAATGGCATTGATACCAGTCTCAATGTCAACAGTGAAGAGGTGACTCTGGGATGCTGGCCTTCTAGGCAGAGTTCCTCTGTCCAGTGTCTGTGTTATTTTGCCCATCTTAATCTTTTCTTTTTATTGGCCAGTCTGAGATATGGCTTTTTCTTTGCAATCTGCCTAGAAGGCCAGCATCCCGGAGTCGCCTCTTCACTGTTGACGTTGAGACTGGTGTATTGTGGGTACTATTTAATGAAGCTGCCAGTTGAGGACTTGTGAGGCGTCTGTTTCTCAAACTAGACACTAATGTTCTTGTCCTCTTGCTCAGTTGTGCACCGGGGCCTCCCACTCCTCTTTCTGTTCTGGTTGGAGACAGTTTGTGCTGTTCTGTGAAGGCAGTAGTACACAGCATTGTACGAGATCTTCAGTTTTCTGGGAATTTCTCGCATGGAATAGCATTCATTTTCAGAACAAGAATAGACTGACGAGTTTCAGAAGAAAGTTATTTGTTTCTGGCCATTTTGAGCCTGTAATCGAACCCACTAATGCTGATGCTCCAGATAATCAACTAGTTTAAAGAAGGCCAGTTTTATTGCTTCTTTAATCAGAACAACAGTTTTCAGCTGTGCTAACATAATTGCAAAAGGGTTTTCTAATGATCAATTAGCCTTTTTAAAATGATAAACTTGGATTAGCTAACACAACGTGTCATTGGAACACAGGAGTGATGGTTGCTGATAATGGGCCTATGTAGATATTACATAAAAAATCTGCCGTTTCCAGCTACAATAGTCATTTACAACATTAACAATGTCTACACTGTATTTCTGATCAATTTGATGTTATTTTAATGGGCAAAAACAAGGACATATTTCTAAGTGATGCCAAACTTTTGTGTGTGTGTGTGTGTGTACACACTCTGTCAAAAGTAGTGCACTATAAAGGGAATAGGGTGTCATTTGGGACACAGCTTTGCTCTTGCAGCCTTGCTCTTGCAGTTGTGTAACTTCTATGTTACAAGCATGTTAAACAACAGGTGTGGCTGACTAGCTGGGGCTTTGCATTCCTCACGTTATCCAGACACACATCTGACCCTCTCTCTGTCCTGGGGCCATTTACATCCCTCACGTTGTTCAGATCCACATCTGACCCTCTCTCTGTCCTGGGGCCATTTACATCCCTCACGTTGTTCAGACCCACATCTGACTCTCTCTCTGTCCTGGGGCCATTTACATAGTCTCAGAGTAGAAGTGCTGATCTGGGATCAGGTCCCCCATGTTCATGTGATGTCATTCATTAGGATTTATCTCTCTCTCTCTCTTTTTATCTCTCCCAACAGAGGAGGACATGTCCGCTCCTCCCTTGCCCACACCTCCAAAGCCCAAGGTGGAACCACCCACGCCACACAGCAAACCCACCCCACCCACTACAGCTGCAGGTAAGTGGAGAGAGAGACCTGCCTCATCCTTTAACCTCACCAAACACAGACTTCAGAGTGGTTCAGATCTTTGCAGAATCAAGAAGCAGATGCCAGTTTAGAGAGAAGGCCTTCTAAGACACACTGTGAAAGGGAAGTCATGATGACATGGACAGGAAGTCCCTGTGAAAAAGCAACTCGGAGGCATTTCACACTGTTCTTGAAATAAACACATTTCAGTTAGATCTTAGCATAACGTCAGTACAAACAAACTGAAAGCTACTTTAACCACTCACACAATAAATGTTCTGAGTGTTGTGTTACCATGTATACAAGCTATAGAGGCTCAATCCCCTGTACATTTCATAGGAGAAAACAGAGAAGTTTACTTTATTCATTAGATCATAAAAAAAACAAGCCCACATAAATGTTGAAAATCCATACATGCACATTAGTAAAATCCTGGAGGATAACACAGAGTCTGGGACTTATTTCCATTGTGGTCCTTCTGAGATAAGATGGCTGGGCAACGTCCAACAGGTTGAACACCATATGACAGGAAGATAAAACACAGAAGAAGAACATCTATGTTATCATTGTAGTTGTATCATAATGTACAGTCAAATGTCATTTTTACAGCTGCCCAGAGAGGACCTGGTCTTTATGAGCAGAGGCAACACATTCCACTCTGAGGCTCCAGTATACCACAGAGTATCTTTCCCAGCATTACTCCTGAACCTGTATAAGCACACATCAGCCACACCTGATCTGGTGCTGTGATTGTGTGCATCTCTACCATGGGGAAAGTTATCAGTCAGATATCTGGGCACAGAACATAGAGGAGGAGAGGGCGACAGGGAGAGATGACTAGTCTATTGTTCTGTCAGAGGAAGACCTCTTGTTAGCTCTCTACCACCTCAGAGAGGGTGACAGGGAGGGAGAGATGACTAGTTTATTGTTCTGTCAGAGGAAGACCTCTTGTTAGCTCTTTACCACCTCAGAGAGGGCGACAGGGAGGGAGAGATGACTAGTCTATTGTTCTGTCAGAGGAAGACCTCTTGTTAGCTCTCTACCACCTCAGAGAGGGTGACAGGGAGGGAGAGATGACTAGTTTATTGTTCTGTCAGAGGAAGACCTCTTGTTAGCTCTTTACCACCTCAGAGAGGGCAACAGGGAGGGAGAGATGACTAGTCTATTGTTCTGTCAGAGGAAGACCTCTTGTTAGCTCTCTACCACCTCAATAGGTTACACACCATGACATCACAACAACCACCCATGTACTGTAGAGACTGGGGAACATTTTGATTGATCCATCTCTCCTATAATATCTCTGTCTATCTAGTGAATAAGATCACAGACTACCAGAACTACTATCAGGGGATATGGGACTGTACAGGAGATCAGCCAGATGAACTGTCCTTCAGACGGGGAGACGCCATCTACATCCTCAGCAAGGTCGGTCTGGGCTGTAGGAACCAACCCTCCTCATCCTCACTCTCACCTCCAGACAGGGATCATCAGCAGTCCCTAGAGGTTTAGGATGATCTCCTTTTCACAGGCGTATGGCTGCTCGAGGCGGCTCCTGCTCGAGGCGGCTGCTGCTCGAGGCGGCTCCTGCTCGTTGTGAAGAGCTATATACACACATGTATCTTCTCCTTAGAAGACAGTTGGTTTGCCTTCTTATGCCAAGTGTTACTAGATTCTGTAGTATTTCTAAAGGTCTCTATGAGTGGCTGCACCAGACCAGACAGACCACCTAAAGTGGTCAGTTATTACTGGACCCTCTGAGGAGTAAACAGTTCATATGGCAGCTGCTGGCCTGTAGCCCGTAACCCGTAGCCTGTAGCCTCAACGGCAGGTTGAGGTGGGCCTGGGTCTGGGCCCTCTCTCTGTCTGTGTCCCAAATGGCACCTTATTACCTACATGTGCACTACGTTTGACCAGGACCCATAGGACACTACTGATCCATAGGGCTTTGGTGACAACCAGTGTACTATGTAGGGAATAAGGTGCCTTAAAGGATGCAGCCCCTCTCTCGCTCTCTCTCTCTGGCCTCTGTGTGATGGGAATTAGTTGTGTCACAATGGAAAGGTTTTTAGTGTTCTTGGCTTGGTGTCCCTCTCACCTAGCCAGGCCTTAATGGGGATGTGTGTTCTCAGGAAACGGCAGGTCCTCCACTCCATTCAGACCAGGTGAGGACGTGTGGTGGGAGCCCCATTTCCGAGGCTTGTCAGCTAGCGAGGTGTAGGAGGGGTGTTTGTATGCCAGGTGTGGGGAATTAAAGAGCGATTGTGTGGAGTGGCCTAAAATATGAATCCATTAATGGACTAAACATTGTTGATGTGTAATCAGCCATTTTAAATCATCTCTCCAATATGTTGTAATTGAAGGCTGCGTAACCCACTACATAGTTTGTACCTCCATCCATTCACTTTCTTAGTGATTTAATGACGGATGTATTTGCGGAGCGTCACTGGCCAAAATAATTTAACTTTGCAGTGTTTCACATCAGTCTCTTATTTATGGTGATTTTCTACAGAGACTCAATGAAAGCGCTGTTTTTATGATCAAGCCTGCCATCTAGTGGTTGATATAAGAACTGTCAGCTTGAGTTTCTGAAAACGACTGACTGCCTTTCTTTACCAACCGGGCAGTTTATTACTGTGTAATGATTTATTATCTATTCATCCACGTTACCATTCTATGTCCAAAGTGTTTAATTCTAGATGAAAGGGTGAATGATCAGAGATGCTGTGCAATGCCAATGTGCAGAGTAGACAAACATGTCAACACAACAGCCCACATCCGGCTTCTTTTCCTGTATCGAAGAGAAGCAGGAATCACGTTGTCCTTTCATTGGGTTTAGTGTGCAGACTGAAAGAGCCTTCAGTTGACCTGGAACCTTGGTGTTGGGGGTTGTGGTCTGCAGGGAGGGAATGACCATAAAACCTGTCTGGACGCTCACACAGACCAGCTGCATCAGGAGGAGGAGGAAGGGCTGCACACACACACACACACTCCTCCTATCCAGAGACCAGGAATAGCCTGAGCGAACAGTGCCCCCCCCCCTCCAGCTGCCAGACCCCCCAGAGTGTTAGAGGGTGTTGTGTCAGGCTATCTAAACTAAAGTATCCTGCTGCACACAAAGCGTGTGTGTACTTGTTTGTGTGCTCATATGTTGTCACAGTGTGGGGTCTGTGCTCCCTCCTTCCTCATGAGTCCCATATACCTCCAGTGTATTAGTGACTGAGGCCCAGCTTCCAGCCCCCAACACTCACTCAGGCAGCCATGACTTACCTAGCAGCAGACAACACTGGGCTGGTCCTGACACCACACTGAGGTGTGGCTGACTTCTACAACAGACACAGGAAGCTCACACACACAGAACCCTGTATCACTCCCAGGGGGCTTGGGACCAAATGTCAATTCCATCATGTCACACATTAACAAGACGATTGTGACATTCACATAATGGCATAAACACTGATGTGTTTCAGTGTGTAGTTAATTAGATGAGGTAATTGGCTTCCGCTCTCTGCATGGCATCGTCTTCGGACAGTTTTTCCTCTTATGTGGCTTTAGCCCTGGTCCAGGGCGTCACATGTGACTGGCATAGCTCTGGTCCAGGCCGTTACATATGGCTGGCATAGCTCTGGCCCAGGGACGTTACATATGGCTGGCATAGCTCTGGCCCAGGGATGTTACATATGGCTGGCGTAGCTCTGGCCCAGGGACGTTACATATGGCTGGCGTAGCTCTGGCCCAGGGACGTTACATATGGCTGGCGTAGCTCTGGCCCAGGGACGTTACATATGACTGGCGTAGCTCTGGCCCAGGGACGTTACATATGGCTGGCGTAGCTCTGGCTCAGGGATGTTACATATGGCTGGCGTAGCTCTGGCCCAGGGATGTTACATATGGCTGGCGTAGCTCTGGCCCAGGCCGTTACATATGGCTGGCATAGCTCTGGTCCAGGCCGTTACATATGGCTGGCATAGCTCTGGCCCAGGGACGTTACATATGGCTGGCATAGCTCTGGCCCAGGGACGTTACATATGGCTGGCATAGCTCTGGCCCAGGGATGTTACATATGGCTGGCGTAGCTCTGGCTCAGGGACGTTACATATGGCTGGCGTAGCTCTGGCCCAGGGACGTTACATATGGCTGGCGTAGCTCTGGCTCAGGGACGTTACATATGGCTGGCGTAGCTCTGGCCCAGGGTGTTACATATGGCTGGCGTAGCTCTGGCCCAGGGTGTTACATATGGCTGGCGTAGCTCTGGCCCAGGGTGTTACATATGGCTGGCGTAGCTCTGGCCCAGGGTGTTACATATGGCTGGCGTAGCTCTGGCCCAGGGTGTTACATATGGCTGGCGTAGCTCTGGCCCAGGGTGTTACATATGGCTGGCGTAGCTCTGGCCCAGGGTGTTACATATGGCTGGCGTAGCTCTGGCCCAGGGTGTTACATATGGCTGGCGTAGCTCTGGCCCAGGGTGTTACATATGGCTGGCGTAGCTCTGGCCCAGGGTGTTACATATGGCTGGCGTAGCTCTGGCCCAGGGTGTTACATATGGCTGGCGTAGCTCTGGCCCAGGGTGTTACATATGGCTGGCGTAGCTCTGGCCCAGGGTGTTACATATGGCTGGCGTAGCTCTGGCCCAGGGTGTTACATATGGCTGGCGTAGCTCTGACCCAGGGTGTTACATATGGCTGGCGTAGCTCTGGCCCAGGGTGTTACATATGGCTGGCGTAGCTCTGGTCCAGGGTGTTACATATGGCTGGCGTAGCTCTGGTCCAGGGTGTTACATATGGCTAGTATTGCCGTGGACCAGCGCTAACATGGCGTCATATACACCTCTATCATCAGACTGCCCTTCATCATGCCTGACCTGAGGTCCTCAACATGGACACGTTACCAGCATCCACTAGTCTGTATTATGTGAGCAGGCCAGGGCCAGGAGTATCACCCTGACCGGGAGAAACTCTGGGCCCTACATGGGAGGGATAATCTCTCAGCCCCCCAGCCCGTGTCTGTCAGCCCCAGGGAAGACTTTCATGTGAGGTCAGGCTCCTAGGAACTGAGAAAAAATATGCGAGTGGGGAGAGCGGCTGCTGTATGGGGCACCAGCCACACGCTGCTCTGCTGCCTAACTGGGCTCATATCGGTGTGGGCTGGTGATGGTTCTCCAGTGTGGTGTGTAACCGGGCCTGAGACCTAAGAACGTCTATTAGCTCAAGATGCATCTCTGTTTTTATTTTGTTTTTACAACAAATGCTTTGTAGTGTATTCAATGATACAACATGCTCTCTGTTCTCTCTACTTTGATCTGTTTTCTCTCTCGCTTTCTCTCTCTCTGTTTTCTCTCCTCTTGTTCCCTGTTCTCTCTACTTCACTCTGTTCTCTCTCTCTCTGTTCTCTCTACTTCACTCTGTTCTCTCTCTCTCTGTTCTCTCTACTTCACTCTGTTCTCTCTACTTCACTCTGTTCTCTCTCTCTCTACTTCACTCTGTTCTCTCTCCCTGTTCTCTCTATTTCACGCTGTTCTCTCTCTCCCTGTTCTCTCTACTTAATGCTGTTCTCTCTCTCCCTGTTCTCTCTACTTAATGCTGTTCTCTCTCTCCCTGTTCTCTCTACTTCACGCTGTTCTCTCTCTCTCCCTGTTCGCTCTACTTCACCCTGTTCTCTCTCTCTCCCTGTTCTCTCTACTTCACTCTGTTCTCTCTCTCTCTCCCTGTTCTCTCTACTTCACTCTGTTCTCTCTCTCTCTCCCTGTTCTCTCTACTTCACTCTGTTCTCTCCCTGTTTTCTCTACTTCACTCTGTTCTCTCTCCTCTCGGTTGACTCTTTTCTCTCTGTTCTCTCCTCTATCAGGAGTACCAGAACTATGGTTGGTGGATCGGGGAGATGAAGGGGTCGGTTGGCATCGTTCCTAAAGAGTACCTCATGGAGTTGTACGCCATTTAAAGGCCTGAGTAGGTATTAGATCATGCAACTCAGTCATGGGTGAAATAACTGTTGGGTTGTTCCAGCAACACTAATATGTAGTGTTTTTGTGTTCTGTTTCAGGGCATCTAAATCCAATCATCTTCCATGTGAGATGCATGGAAACAGACCATATCTGAAGAGAACACTGAACTAAGCAGCAAAGCCAAACTGTCTGTCGCAAAATGAAAAATATCAGATGCAGGTCGTGTCCATCTTGATCTCGCTAAGCGCTTTAAGGAGTTGTCTCGGCAGATTGAGTTCAGTAAACTGTTTTTATTTCATTTATTATCGCTGCATTTCCCCTTTTGACACAGTCTTTGTATTGTGAACTGTCTAGAATGAATCACTTATGGAGTCTTTGTATTGTGAACTGTCTAGAATGAATCGCTTATGGAGTCTTTATATTGTGAACTGTCTAGAATGAATCACTTATGGAGTCTTTGTATTGTGAACTGTCTAGAATGAATCGCTTATGGAGTCTTTATATTGTGAACTGTCTAGAATGAATCACTTATGGAGTCTTTGTATTGTGAACTGTCTAGAATGAATCACTTATGGAGTCTTTGTATTGTGAACTGTCTAGAATGAATCGCTTATGGAGTCTTTGTATTGTGAACTGTCTAGAATGAATCGCTTATGGAGTCTTTATATTGTGAACTGTCTAGAATGAATCGCTTATGGAGTCTTTGTATTGTGAACTGTCTAGAATGAATCGCTTATGGAGTCTTTATATTGTGAACTGTCTAGAATGAATCGCTTATGGAGTCTTTGTATTGTGAACTGTCTAGAATGAATCACTTATGGAGTCTTTGTATTGTGAACTGTCTAGAATGAATCACTTATGGAGTCTTTGTATTGTGAACTGTCTAGAATGAATCACTTATGGAGTCTTTGTATTGTGAACTGTCTAGAATGAATCACTTATGGAGTCTTTGTATTGTGAACTGTCTAGAATGAATCACTTATGGAGTCTTTGTATTGTGAACTGTCTAGAATGAATCACTTATGGAGTCTTTGTATTGTGAACTGTCTAGAATGAATCACTTATGGAGTCTTTATATTGTGAGCTGTCTAGAATGAATCACTTATGGAGTCTTTATATTGTGAACTGTCTAGAATGAATCGCTTATGGAGTCTTTGTATTGTGAACTGTCTAGAATGAATCGCTTATGGAGTCTTTGTATTGTGAACTGTCTAGAATGAATCGCTTATGGAGTCTTTATATTGTGAACTGTCTAGAATGAATCACTTATGGAGTCTTTGTATTGTGAACTGTCTAGAATGAATCGCTTATGGAGTCTTTGTATTGTGAACTGTCTAGAATGAATCGCTTATGGAGTCTGGCTGAGAAATACATGTGTATATTAGAGGTCAGGCGTATTTCATAAATACTTGATACTGACCCAGGTTGTTCGTTTGTTTTGTTTGCATGGGTTCCATGCAGAGTTGGATCACATTGCCTCTACTAGACACTTATCTCAGGTCAGTTTTCCATTTACCCCCTTATGACCTGCTGAGGATTGGGTGATAGCAAGCTGATCCAAGGTCAGTGCTTGGGGAAGCTCTTCTACCCAGTGTATTCTGCTGTGCAGTATGAAAAACCAACCACCAGGTGGCATCAGAGTCCCTGTCTGCAGTAATTCCAACAGCTCAACTGGTACAGCTTTTCCCCATTGATGATGTCAGAACCTGTGTTCCTGCACAGAGACGACCATGGAATTAGAACTCACTGCAATATCATCTCTATGGACTACACTCTGGCATGCATTTGATGTGAGTGGTATTGGTATTTATTTATATATATATAGTTATAAAAGTGAGCTTGCCTGTAAGATAAACAGTATTCTACCTCATGACATTAATTGAATTGATTTAGAGAAAAAAACCGTCTGGTTTCCCAGACTCATTAAGAACAACCCTGGACTAAAAAGCCTGTTCCATGAAATAGTGTTTCAGTCTTTGATCAGGCTTTACTCTGACAAACCAGTCCTAGGATTCCCTTGGTTCATTTAGGCTGCGTGTCTTTGATCAGGCTTTACTCTGACAAACCAGTCCTAGGATTCCCTTGGTTCATTTAGGCTGCGTGTCTTTGATCAGGCTTTACTCTGACAAACCAGTCCTAGGATTCCCTTGGTTCATTTAGGCTGCGTGTCTTTGATCAGGCTTTACTCTGACAAACCAGTCCTAGGATTCCCTTGGTTCATTTAGGCTGCGTGTCTTTGATCAGGCTTTACTCTGACAAACCAGTCCTACGATTCCCTTGGTTCATTTAGGCTGCGTGTCTTTGATCAGGCTTTACTCTGACAAACCAGTCCTACGATTCCCTTGGTTCATTTAGGCTGCGTTTATACACGCAGACAAATTCTGATCTTTTGACAATAATTTGTATTTTTTTTACCAATCGGATCAGATATTTCACCAATAATTGGGCAAAACAATCTGAATTGGACTGCCTGTGTAAACCAACTCTGAGCCTTTTCATACACTGGTAAATCGTCTGTATTTTCTGAAGATGTGTAAGAGGTGGGATAATTAATTTCCCGATGAGTCAAGTTGGCCTGCTTTAGGCTACTGGACCATATCATTAAGGAACAGCCTCGCTACGCTGCTGCTGATTCTGAGAAATGTCTGTGCCTGTTGAAGTGAATAGACTTAATTAAAAATCTCAGTCTCAAATAACACCCTATTCCCCTACTCTACATAGTGCACTACCCATAGGGCTCTGGTGGTCAAAAACAGTGCACTATATGGGTATTAGGGTGCCATTTGGGACGTAGAAGGTCTGTGCTTGTTGAAGTGAGAAGGCTTGATTAAAAAGATGAGAGATCTGAGTGAACCTGTACTGTATAAAGTTAGCAGAGAAACAACATGGGAGGAAGAGGGAGACAAAGCGGCCATGGAAGTTCTGTGTTGGTTTTATTATACCTGAGAGACTGGGACCCTGCAGAGGAGCCCTGTGTGGCAGATGGGCAGTCCTGCTGTGTGCCTGATTGAAATGGCGAGGACGACCCACTGTCAGCAGTGGGGGTAATGGCCCTCTGAGGGGCTGTTTGGCAGGCAGGATCTGGGCTCTGACATCAGGGCCTGAGTCTGTGTTGAGAAGGCATATTATTCTGTCTGCATCTCAAAAGTCTACAGTGGCTTTCTCTCCCCTCTCTCTCTCTCTCTCTCTCTTCTTACCCTCTCTTGCTCTCTCTCTCCCCTCTCTCTCTCTCTCTCTCTTCTTACCCTCTCTCGCTCTCTCTCTCTCTCTCTCTTCTTACCCTCTCTCTCTCTCTTCTTACCCTCTATTGCACTCTCACACTTCTCCTGCTGCCCACCTCTTTGCTCCCTCTGTTCTCTCCACTCACTATTTCATTCTTTATCTCTTTATTTCTTTCTCTCTCTTTCTCTGTTTCTCTCCACCCCTCTGTCTCTCCTCACCAGTAAAGTGTCTGTGTTTTGTTCTGTTCAACTGAGTGATGTAGCAGCAGTCCACTGCCTGTCCTCTGGGTGACATTCAAGCCAAACATAAATCCAGATCTTTACGGCACCGAGGGGCGATAAAGCCCACAGCTAATTGGAGATGTCATGAATTACCATAATTAGTTATTGAATATATTACAGTGAATATGGAGAGAGGAAGGAGAAGAGGGAGGAGTGGTTATGCTGCTCTGCAACAGACAGGGAGTTACAAGAGAGATATGCAGCTAAATGTTCCAATTTCCACACATTCTGAGGTTCCCACTTAGAACGCATGTCCAGTACATCGCTTCCCTTTCTTCTAAGTAGTATGCTAGTATGGATATTGGAGCAGAGCCAAGGCTCCTTGTCCCAAAAGGCACCATTTCCTCTATATATTTGAGTGCACTATTGTAGTGCACTACTTTTGACATGAGCCCTATGGGTAGTGCACTATATAGTGAATAGGTATCCATTGGAACAGAGCCACAAGGGGACTAGGAGCTCTGCTGTGGAGCTGGTGTTTTCATACGTCTCATTTCTAAATGAGAGGGAACATTTTAAGCGGACCATTCTGCAGTCATAAGAGAGCCATCAGATCAGTGGCACTGAGCTGACATCACATTCAGGCAGCATCACATGGGTTGTATGATGGAGCTGTGGTATTCTCGGCTTGGTTTTCCACATTTCCTGACATTTCAGGCATATCATAATAACAACCATTTCCAGACGTATTGCAGGTCATCTCCTCATCTGTGAACCCCTGGCTCCCCCCCCCCCCCTAGGACACCAAAGCTGATTTAGGTTCATTGTCTGTCTTTTAGGTCACAATGAACACGATTAGATGGCCAGGATGGACCTGATCCTAGATCAGCACTCCTACTCTGAGAGGGTTGCCACATAGACCCACAGCTCTCTAAGATGCAGTAGACAGAGATATGGGGTTAGGCTGCCAAATGCAAGTTAAGCTAAATATTGCCTCTCCCTTTAATGGCGCTAATAAAGTATTTTGTTAATGGACGTGGACTTCACGCACACCTCAGCTTTGGACAGCCATAGGCCCAGAATATACAGGCTCTTTTATCACAATGTAGCAAGATATAATGTTTCATAGATAAATGCCACCATGATATTAATCTTCAAGAGCACTAAAATGCACTAATGATACCAGAATATCACTAATTAATACTTGCAACCATAAAATGAAAGTTTTACCTGCCGAATATACAGTTTGAGTCACTGAGGAATGACGGGGAGAGAGAGAGAAGACAGAAGAAAAACGAAGCTTGGAGAATTCCTCCATCTGTCTTTGGCAAGACACCAGTTCAGAGAGGATTCTGGAAGCATCCTGGTGTTAATCCTTGTATCACAAACAATATCCTCCTTGGCTTCCAAGACAGGTTTCAGTTTGGAAAATGTGGGTAACTTTCCCAAAAATCCCCAGGTTCTCCAGACATCCTGGGTGAAGGATTCTAGATGTCCTGTTTATTCCATATTGATTCAGGGAATCTGCTCAACTTGGATTTCTGGAAAAACTGTGAATTTGTAGAACGTTACCAGAATTGTACAACCCTACACTGGTTCCACCCAGAGAGCCACTGTCCCACAATGAATCCCTCTATTGGGAAGCCCTTCATGTTCCCTGTCTACCTGATGTACCTGTGGTTGGGGAGAGACGTGATCTACACCACGGTGAAGAGGTGCTGAAGTCTTCATAAAGCAGCCAGGTCCTTCCTCTTCTCCTCTGCTCTGGTTATTCAGTCATAGATCAGTGCCCGGCGTCATTGAGGCTTTCTGTCAGGGAAACACAGTGTTATTTATGTGCTGCTATCCCCAGGCAGGGCAGGCTGACTGGGGGAAATGGCCCTCTGTCAGCGTTCCATTAAAGCTTCTCCTGTATAAACCCACGTTGAAACCTTTAAATCTGGACACAGACATTTTCTAAAATGGAAGTCTGTATTAATTGAGGTCAACTTCCCCAGATGCAGCTCAGGAGGAAGATAAATGGGGCACATCCCAAATGACATCCTATTCTCTATATAATGCACTACTTTTAACCAGGGGCCATACAGAGAAGTAGTGCATTATATAGGGAGTAGGGTCTCATTTGGGGCGCCGCCTACCTCTGCTGGCTGCTGAGTTGTCAGAAGATGACTTGGTGAATGTACAGTATGGTTTCATATTAGTGACAGTATGTTTTGATTTGAAACCCAAAATGGACGCCTTGTTGCTATGATACCTCTGGAGTAGGCCTACATTAGCAATCTGATGAACACACGCTCCGCTACAGTGGAAATGTTGTCATAGACGGATCCACTTTGTGATGTCACTTCTACACAGATGACTTTACTACATGTAAAGACACAGTCTATTTGTCAGGAGGAGAAAGTCAACATAAACTCCTAGAGATGTAGAGAGATTTCTCTCCTGTTCTGCCCAATGGATGTGAATACAGTGCTGTGAGTCAGTGGTACATTACCATCTGCAGGGCCAGGCTGGGATGTGTGTGTGTGTGTGTGTGTGTGTGTGTGTGTGTGAGATGGGTGGTGTTGGTAGTGGCAGGGTAGTAAATCCTCAGCTATTCTCCGAGGCTCGCTGGCGCTGAAAGAGCAGAGGGGTCGTTCGTTTCCACGAGGCCGCACCCACCGCTCCCTGGTGCTATCAGCGTTCACTCGAGCCCGTGCTAATTGGCTGCTGACTGGGAGGGAGCTGCAGGCGGCATCTAGGGAGGAGGTCGTATATCACAGGGAGGAGGGGAAAGGGGGTAGACGCATTGAGTTGGATAGAGGGCACAATTAATGTCACAGAAGAAGGCCATTTCTAAGATAGGAGACGAGCTCTCTAGTACATCTCTATGGGGAGATGGACTGGTTGAAATAATACCAAATGGAATGTTGCTCTGACTCAATGATGATCCCTGCATTCAGTCTGGTTCAACCATGCTAGTCTTCCACCACACACCCTGTAAAATACCCCTCTGTCCTGATCCCATCTCCCCTCACCCCTCTGTCCTGATCCCATCTCCACTCACCCCTGTGTCCTGATCCCATCTCCACTCACCCCTGTGTCCTGATCCCATCTCCACTCACCCCTGTGTCCTGATCCCATCTCCACTCACCCCTGTGTCCTGATCCCATCTCCACTCACCCCTGTGTTCTGATCCCATCTCCACTCACCCCTGTGTTCTGATCCCATCTCCACTCACCCCTGTGTTCTGATCCCATCTCCACTCACCCCTGTGTTCTGATCCCATCTCCACTCACCCCTGTGTTCTGATCCCATCTCCACTCACCCCTGTGTTCTGATCCCATCTCCACTCACCCTTGTGCCCTGATCCCATCTCCACTCACCCCTGTGTTCTGATCCTATCTCCACTCACCCCTGTGTTCTGATCCCATCTCCACTCACCCCTGTGCCCTGATCCCATCTCCACTCACCCCTGTGTTCTGATCCCACCTCCACTCACCCCTGTGTCCTGATCCCATCTCCACTCACCCCTGTGTTCTGATCCCATCTCCACTCACCCCTGTGTCCTGATCCCATCTCCACTCACCCCTGTGTCCTGATCCCATCTCCACTCACCCCTGTGTTCTGATCCCATCTCCACTCACCCCTGTGTTCTGATCCCATCTCCACTCACCCCTGTGTTCTGATCCCATCTCCACTCACCCCTGTGTCCTGATCCCATCTCCACTCACCCCTGTGTTCTGATCCCATCTCCACTCACCCCTGTGTCCTGATCCCATCCCCACTCACCCCTGTGTTCTGATCCCATCTCCACTCACCCCTGTGTTCTGATCCCATCTCCACTCACCCCTGTGCCCTGATCCCATCTCCACTCACCCCTGTGTTCTGATCCCATCTCCACTCACTCCTGTGTCCTGATCCTATCTCCACTCACCCCTGTGTTCTGATCCCATCTCCACTCACCCCTGTGTCCTGATCCCATCTCCACTCACCCCTGTGTTCTGATCCCATCTCCACTCACCCCTGTGTTCTGATCCCATCTCCACTCACCCCTGTGTTCTGATCCCATCTCCACTCACCCCTGTGTCCTGATCCCATCTCCACTCACCTCTGTGTTCTGATCCCATCTCCACTCACCCCTGTGTCCTGATCCCATCTCCACTCACCCCTGTGCCCTGATCCCATCTCCACTCACCCCTGTGTTCTGATCCCATCTCCACTCACCCCTGTGCCCTGATCCCATCTCCACTCACCCCTGTGTCCTGATCCCATCTCCACTCACCCCTGTGCCCTGATCCCATCTCCACTCACCCCTGTGTTCTGATCCCATCTCCACTCACCCCTGTGCCCTGATCCCATCTCCACTCACCCCTGTGTCCTGATCCCATCTCCACTCACCCCTGTGTTCTGATCCCATCTCCACTCACCCCTGTGCCCTGATCCCATCTCCACTCACCCCTGTGTTCTGATCCCATCTCCACTCACCCCTGTGCCCTGATCCCATCTCCACTCACCCCTGTGTTCTGATCCCATCTCCACTCACCCCTGTGTTCTGATCCCATCTCCACTCACCCTTGTGTCCTGATCCCATCTCCACTCACCCCTGTGCCCTGATCCCATTTCCCCTCACCCCTGTGTTCTGATCCCATCTCCACTCACCCCTGTGTCCTGATCCCATCTCCACTCACCCCTGTGTCCTGATCCCATCTCCACTCACCCCTGTGTTCTGATCCCATCTCCACTCACCCCTGTGTTCTGATCCCATCTCCACTCACCCCTGTGTTCTGATCCCATCTCCCCTCACCCCTGTGTTCTGATCCCATCTCCACTCACCCCTGTGTCCTGATCCCATCTCCACTCACCCCTGTGTTCTGATCCCATCTCCACTCACCCCTGTGTCCTGATCCCATCTCCACTCACCCCTGTGTCCTGATCCCATCTCCACTCACCCCTGTGCCCTGATCCCATCTCCACTCACCCCTGTGTTCTGATCCCATCTCCACTCACCCCTGTGCCCTGATCCCATCTCCACTCACCCCTGTGTCCTGATCCCATCTCCACTCACCCCTGTGTCCTGATCCCATCTCCACTCACCCCTGTGTTCTGATCCCATCTCCACTCACCCCTGTGTCCTGATCCCATCTCCACTCACCCCTGTGTCCTGATCCCATCTCCACTCACCCCTGTGTCCTGATCCCATCTCCACTCACCCCTGTGTCCTGATCCCATCTCCACTCACCCCTGTGTTCTGATCCCATCTCCACTCACCCCTGTGTCCTGATCCCATCTCCACTCACCCCTGTGTCCTGATCCCATCTCCACTCACCCCTGTGTCCTGATCCCATCTCCACTCACCCCTGTGTCCTGATCCCATCTCCACTCACCCCTGTGTTCTGATCCCATCTCCACTCACCCCTGTGTTCTGATCCCATCTCCACTCACCCCTGTGTCCTGATCCCATCTCCACTCACCCCTGTGTCCTGATCCCATCTCCACTCACCCCTGTGTCCTGATCCCATCTCCACTCACCCCTGTGTCCTGAAGAAACCCATGGTATAATCCATAACTAGAGTTGCAAAAATCCACACAGTTTCCCCAAATCTTGGTTTGAGTATTCTGGATTTCCTGCGTATGTTCTCCCGTTTCTGAGAATGTTCCGACTGGGTTTTCCTGATTTCCGTCCTTACTGTATCGGCTGTGACAGACTGGTTGTCATGTGCTGGATGGGCCTTGTAAAGTAGTAGCCTGTCCAGGCTGTCTGTCTGTCGGCCCGGGGGAGAGAGAGCTATGTGCTGACATGCCTCCCAGGATAAATCAGTCTCATCAAAGTGAAAGGTGTTTGTCCACCTGCTATAAACATCTCTCCCACATTGTGGCCCTGCTCTGCCCTGCGCCGTCCCAACATCCATTCACACAGTATTTACAACCACAAGATCTGGGCTCTCTCCCCTTCCCCTGTCTGTCTCTCTCTCTCTCTCTCTCTCTCTCTCTTCCCCCCCCCCTCAGCCAGTGATCCAGTCAGCCAGTCAGTCAGCCGGTGATCCAGTCAGTCAGTGACCCAGTCAGCCAGTGATCCAGTCAGTCAGTGATCCAGTCAGTGATAGTGATCCAGTTAGTCAGCTAGTGATCAAGTGAGTCTGTATGGCGCTAATATGACAACTGCCTGCCACAGTGCAGGCTGCCTCTCTCTCCTAATTAGAGGATGAATGATGACCCCCTGCTGGGCAGTATACCGGGGGAGGTGGCCCCCTGCTGGTCAGTATACCGGGGGAGGTGGCCCCCTGCTGGGCAGTATACCGGGGGAGGTGGCCCCCTGCTGGGCAGTATACCAGGGGAGGTGGCCCCCTGCTGGGCAGTATACCGGGGGAGGTGGCCCCTTGCTGGGCAGTATATCGGGGGAGGTGGCCCCCTGCTGGGCAGTATACCGGGGGAGGTGGCCCCTTGCTGGGCAGTATACCGGGGGAGGTGGCCCCCTGCTGGGCAGTATACCGGGGGAGGTGGCCCCCTGCTGGGCAGTATACCGGGGGGAGGTGGCCCCCTGCTGGGCAGTATACCGGGGGAGGTTGCCCCTTGCTGGGCATTATACCAGGGGAGGAGAGACGTGAGGGATGCTGACTCAAACTAGAACCACACACACGTCTTAAACCGAACAGCTGCCAACTTGTCAATCCCTTGCACAGACCACCTCTCTCTCTTAAATGTTTTCCCCCCACAAAGACGTGCCTTGGGGCTGTGACACCAACACCACCTGTGAAGGGTCTTGCTCACTGTCACAGGTCCAGAGACAGCCCTGGTCAAGATATAACAACTTGGCTGTGAGACGGCCGCAGGGCCCCTGACTCTGGATCACAAGAAGTGCAGGAATGAGGCTTAGATTACCGTTGGAAAGGCTGAGATGAACTCTGTCACACTGTGCCTGGACAAAAGGCCTCTGGCCTCATTCAGTGTTTGCATCCCAAATGGGACCCTATTCCTTACATAGTACACTACGTTTTGTACCACAACAGCAGAGCACTATACAGAGAATAATGTGCCATATGGCACGCAGCCCGTGGGTGGTTTCAGCAGGTGTCTACACAGTATAAACCCTGGTTGTCAAGATAACCTTGTGTTGATTTAGAGGGTTAGCAGTACAGGATCAACACGCAGACTGCTGACTCATATGACCAAGGTCAGGAGACAGACAGACAGGCCCATAGAGATTCTGTCACACCCTGATCTGTTTCACCTGTCTTGTGCTTGTCTCCGCCCCCCACCAGATGTCTCACCCTGATCTGTTTCACCTGTCTTGAGCTTGTCTCCGCCCCCCACCAGGTGTCACACCCTGATCTGTTTAACCTGTCTTGTGCTTGTCTCCACCCCCCCACCAGGTGTCTCACCCTGATCTGTTTAACCTGTCTTGTGCTTGTCTCCGCCCCCCACCAGGTGTCTCACCCTGATCTGTTTAACCTGTCTTGAGCTTGTCTCCGCCCCCCACCAGGTGTCTCCTATTCTTCCCCATTATCCCCTGTGTATTCATTTTCTGTTTGTCAGAGCTTGAACCCAGGTCAACTGAATGGACGACTGGGGATTTGGGAGCAGAGCTGGGTTCAAATAGTATTTGTTTTCTTCCACAGCATTTGATTGAGCCTACCTGGAGTGCCAGATGGGCAGGGTTTGCACCTTTGGGAGTCTTCCACTGGTTTCATTGCGCCAGGCAAGCTCAATCAAGTGCAGAAAGAACAAATGCTATAAACCCAGGAATGCTAATTTTTAACTCCTGTTTACCACTGGTTCTTCTATTAGAGTGAGTTCAACCTCCTGTTACATAAACACTGTACATGGTACCATCTCTGTTATACAATACTGAGAACCTGGTTCACCACGCCATGTCAGGTAAATATGGACACACATTTAGTCTGTGTATAAAACATGCTCTGGGACAAAAAACATTCCATGAATGATAATGACATGAATCTAGGATACTCATTACATACGTGTTACATGAGCAGCAGGTGGGGTAATGTGAGTCGTTTGTGACTTGGTTGAGGCGCTGGGATGATCAACGACGTGTGCAGCAGACAATCCGAGCCGGTCAGTGGATCTACTGCAGAGGAAGGAGAATTTAAACTCATCATAAATGACTTCTCTTAGCCTCTATTTCACTCGGACACTTTTATGTTATTATTTTATTTTCTACCTCATTGCAACCGTGAGCCGCCTGCTGATTTCCATTGCTGGCAGTGAGGCGTGGAGGGAGGCCTTGAGAGACAGGACCCTCCACCCCTCCATCTATTCCTCCATCTCTCTACCCCCCTCGTTCCTCCTCCCCTGCCAGCTCTCCACCCATCCATCCTTCCACTGCCTCATTTCTCCCACATGTCTTCTGTCCTCCCTGCCAGCTCTGCCTCCCTCCATCCCTCCACCCCACTGTCCGTCCATCCCACTATACCTCAGCCCCTCATCCCTCCATCCCACTGTCCGTCCATCCCACTATACCTCATCCCTCCATCCCTCCATCCCACTGTCCGTCCATCCCACTATACCTCATCCCTCCATGCCTCCACCCCACTGTCCGTCCAACCCACTATACCTCATCCCTCCATCCCTCCACCCCACTGTCCGTCCATCCCACTATACCTCAGGCCCTCATCCCTCCATCCCTCCACCCCACTGTCCATCCATCCCACTATACCTCATCCCTCCATCCCTCCATCCCACTGTCCGTCCATCCCACTATACCTCATCCCTCGATCCCTCCATCCCACTGTCCGTCCATCCCACTATACCTCATCCCTCGATCCCTCCATCCCACTGTCCGTCCATCCCACTATACCTCATCCCTCGATCCCTCCATCCCACTGTCCGTCCATCCCACTATACCTCATCCCTCCATCCCTCCATCCCACTGTCCGTCCATCCCACTATACCTCATCCCTCGATCCCTCCATCCCACTGTCCATCCATCCCACTATACCTCATCCCTCCATCCCTCCATCCCACTGTCCGTCCATCCCACTATACCTCATCCCTCCATGCCTCCACCCCACTGTCCGTCCAACCCACTATACCTCATCCCTCCATCCCTCCACCCCACTGTCCGTCCATCCCACTATACCTCAGGCCCTCATCCCTCCATCCCTCCACCCCACTGTCCATCCATCCCACTATACCTCAGCCCCTCATCCCTCCATCCCTCCACCCCACTGTCCAGCCATCCCACTAAACCTCAGGCCCTCATCCCTCCATCCCTCCACCCCACTGTCCATCCATCCCACCCCACTGTCCATCCATCCCACTATACCTCAGCCCCTCATCCCTCCTCCCCACTGTCCATCCATCCCACAATACCTCATCCCTCCATCCCTCCACCCCACTGTCCGTCCATCCCACTATACCTCATCCCCTCATCCCTCCACCCCTCCACCCCACTGTCCATCCATCCCACTATACCTCAGCCCCTCATCCCTCCATCCCTCCACCCCACTGTCCATCCATCCCACTATACCTCAGCCCCTCATCCCTCCATCCCTCCACCCCACTGTCCGTCCATCCCACTATACCTCATCCCTCCATCCCCCCATCCCACTGTCCATCCCACTATACCTCAGCCCCTCATCCCTCCATCCCTCCACCCCACTGTCCGTCCATCCCACTATACCTCAGCCCCTCATCCCTCCATCCCTCCACCCCACTGTCCGTCCATCCCACTATACCTCAGCCCCTCATCCCTCCATCCCTCCACCCCACTGTCCATCCATCCCACTATACCTCAGCCCCTCATCCCTCCATCCCTCCACCCCACTGTCCGTCCATCCCATTATACCTCAGCCCCTCATCCCTCCATCCCTCCACCCCACTGTCCGTCCATCCCACTATACCTCAGCCCCTCATCCCTCCATCCCTCCACCCCAATGTCTGTCCATCCCACTATACCTCAGCCCCTCATCCCTCCACCCCACTGTCCGTCCATCACACTATACCTCAGGCCCTCATTCCTCCATCCCTCCACCCCACTGTCCATCCATCCCACTATACCTCATCCCCTCATCCCTCCATCCCTCCACCCCACTGTCCGCCCATCCCACTATACCTCAGCCCCTCATCCCTCCATCCCTCCACCCCACTGTCCATCCATCCCACTATACCTCATCCCTCCATCCCTCCACACCACTGTCCGTCCATCCCACTATACCTCATCCCTCCATCCCACTGTCCATCCCACTATACCTCAGCCCCTCATCCCTCCATCCCTCCACCCCCCTGTCCGTCCATCCCACTATACCTCAGCCCCTCATCCCTCCATCCCTCCACCCCACTGTCCGTCCATACCACTATACCTCAGCCCCTCATCCCTCCATCCCTCCACCCCACTCTCCGTCCATCCCACTATACCTCATCCCTCCATCCCTCCACCCCACTGTCCGTCCATCCCACTATACCTCATCCCTCCATCCCTCCACCCCACTGTCCGTCCATCCCACTATACCTCAGGCCCTCATCCCTCCATCCCTCCACCCCACTGTCCATCCATCCCACTATACCTCAGCCCCTCATCCCTCCATCCCTCCACCCCACTGTCCGTCCATCCCACTATACCTCAGGCCCTCATCCCTCCATCCCTCCACCCCACTGTCCATCCATCCCACTATACCTCAGCCCCTCATCCCTCCTCCCCACTGTCCATCCATCCCACAATACCTCATCCCTCCATCCCTCCACCCCACTGTCCGTCCATCCCACTATACCTCAGCCCCTCATCCCTCCATCCTTCCACCCCACTGTCCATCCATCCCACTATACCTCATCCCCTCATCCCTCCATCCCTCCACCCCACTGTCCATCCATCCCACTATACCTCAGCCCCTCATCCCTCCTCCCCACTGTCCATCCATCCCACTATACCTCATCCCTCCATCCCTCCACCCCACTGTCCGTCCATCCCACAATACCTCAGCCCCTCATCCCCTCATCCCTCCACCCCTCCACCCCACTGTCCATCCATCCCACTATACCTCAGCCCCTCATCCCTCCATCCCTCCACCCCACTGTCCATCCATCCCACTATACCTCAGCCCCTCATCCCTGCATCCCTCCACCCCACTGTCCATCCATCCCACTATACCTCATCCCTCCATCCCTCCACCCCACTGTCCGTCCATCCCACTATACCTCATCCCTCCATCCCTCCATCCCACTGTCCATCCCACTATACCTCAGCCCCTCATCCCTCCATCCCTCCACCCCCCTGTCCGTCCATCCCACTATACTTCAGCCCCTCATCCCTCCATCCCTCCACCCCACTGTCCGTCCATACCACTATACCTCATCCCCTCATCCCTCCATCCCTCCACCCCACTGTCCGTCCATCCCACTATACCTCAGCCCCTCATCCCTCCATCCCTCCACCCCACTGTCCGTCCATCCCACTATACCTCAGCCCCTCATCCCTCCATCCCTACACCCCACTGTCCATCACCACTATACCTCAGCCCCTCATCCCTCCATCCCTACACCCCACTGTCCATCCCACTATACCTCAGCCCCTCATCCCTCCATCCCTACACCCCACTGTCCATCACCACTATACCTCAGGCCCTCATTACTCCTTTCCTTCCTTCCTTTCTCTTCTCTTAACTGTGTCCACCCAGAGAAGTCCCACTCTCTTCATTCCTAACCTCTAAGAAGACATTAGACTGTCATGATTCACACACTGATGCTGTGACTGACAGGCTGAATGACCCTCTAAGAAAAAAATCTTATTTTCAATGACAGCCTAGGAACAGTGGGTTAACTGCCTTGTTCAGGAGCAGAACCACAGACGTTTTACCTTGTCAGCTCGGGGATTCGATCTTACAACCTTTCGGTTACTAGTCCAACGCTCTAACCACTAGGCTGCCTGCCACCCCATGTGCATGTAAACACAGAATAAAAAATTCTGCATACCACCCTGCGTACCACTGCTGGCTTGCTTCTGAAGCTAAGCAGGGTTGGTCCTGGTCAGTTCCTGGATGGGAGACCAGATGCTGCTGGAAGTGGTGTTGGAGGGCCAGTAGGAGGCACTCTTTCCTCTGGTCTAAAAAAATATCCCAATGCCCCAGGGCAGTGATTGGGGACACTGCCCTGTGTAGGGTGTCGTCTTTCGGATGGGACGTTAAACGGGTGTCCTGACTCTTTGAGGTCATTAAAGATCCCATGGCACTTATAGTACGAGTAGGGGTGTTAACCCCGGTGTCCTGGCTAAATTCCCAATCTGGCCCTTAAAACCATCACGGTCACCTAATAATCCCCAGTGTACAATTGGCTCATTCATCCCCCTCCTCTCCCCTGTAACTATTCCCCAGGTCGTTGCTGTAAATGAGAACATGTTCTCAGTCAACTTACCTGGTAAAATAACGGAAGAAAAAAAATATATATATATATTTTTTACTAAAAACCCCATGATGGTAGTGACTGTCCATTACTGCTGGTCCCTTATTAACCATCATGGATTCACAGTACTTTACTTTAATAAAATATTTCAGTTGTTGTGTATATTACATTTATTATATTTGATGACTTTATTATTTCATTCCAAGTCATCTCATCTCTATAGAGCTCCTCCCTATGCTGTCTGACAAAATTCATATTTTAGTAGTTCTTCAAAGTATGTATCAAATCAAATCAAATCAAATCAAATTTTATTTGTCACATACACATGGTTAGCAGATGTTAATGCGAGTGTAGCGAAATGCTTGTGCAGTTCTGATGTAAGGCATACCTGTATGACTGCTGAATACCTGAATACCTGCTGAATACCTGCTGACTACCTGTATGACTGCTGAATACCTGTATGACTGCTGAATACCTGTATGACTGCTGAATACCTGCTGAATACCTGCTGAATCCCTGTATACCTGCTGAATACCTGCATAATACCTGTATGACTGCTGAATACCTGCTGAATTCCTGCTGAATACCTGTATGACTGCTGAATACCTGCTGAATACCTGCTGAATACCTGCTGAATACTATCAACCACTTAGCGAGGTTTCATTACATGAAAATACATGATCTAAGTAACTGCTCTGCTCTCGATTGCACGTTCTTCTGTCTCTTTTAAGTAGCAGGTGTGAAAGAAACACAGATATGTGCGCAATGGGTTATGGTCATTATAGTTTTCTGCACTAAACGATGTAGAATATTGGCCTGTTGGAAACTATCACTATCGCACAGTTCTGATCTGCTGTATCTCTATAGAAACTGTGCAATGTGCACATTGAGCTCACAGAAAAAAAACAGAACAAATTGGAATTCAAATAATTGAACCGATGTCAGTCAATTAGTTGTATAAACACTGAAAAATAACCAATATTTTGGCTAAATGCTCAGCACTATTGGTTTCACATTGGTTGTGGGAATGAAGCCATACGTTTCTTGACCGGTAAAACAACGTTTTTCGAACGTTCTCGGAAAACAGAACCACGAGGAAACCTTTAGGAAACGTTATGCTTGAAGTACTGAAATTCCCACAGAAAAACGTTGCTTCTTAATGTTCTCTGAACTATTTAAGAACATTGCCAATGTCAAATCAGTTGGAGAATGTACCTACAACATTACCAAAATGGAAATTAAATGTAACCACGTTTGAACTTTTAGGAATCGTTCTGTTAAAGAAGTTCCTTAAATGTTCTGAGAATGTTCCAAAGCCAAGAATCTATCCTGCATTATTCCCAGAACGTTGTGGGAAGGCAAAATACCCATAAGACATCCCTGCTCTCGCCAAGCGTTAACAAACACATGGTTCTCAGAACATTTTGCGCTAGCTGGGATGTCTCTGCTTGATATAAACTCTATTCACCTGTCCAACAGAGTCACCGCTAGCCAGGAGTTAGTAATACATCACACACCAGCTCCTACTGTCAGCTCCTACTGTCAACTCCTACTGTCAGCTCCTACTGTCAGATCCTACTGTCATCTCCTACTGTCAGCTCCTACTGTCAGCTCCTACTGTCAGATCCTACTGTCAGATCCTACTGTCAGATCCTACTGTCAGCTCCTACTGTCAGATCCTACTGTCAGATCCTACTGTCAGATCCTACTGTCAGATTCTACTGTCAGATCCTACTGTCAACTCCTAAAAGTCAGCTCCTACTGTCAGATCCTACTGTCAGCTCCTACTGTCAGCTCCTACTGTCAGCTCCTACTGTCAGCTCCTACTGTCAGCTCCTACTGTCAGCTCCTACTGTCAGCTCCTACTGTCAGCTCCTACTGTCAGATCCTACTGTCAGATCCTACTGTCAGATCCTACTGTCAGATCCTACTGTCAGCTCCTACTGTCAGCTCCTACTGTCAGCTCCTACTGTCAGCTCCAGAGGGTCGGACGGTATCTCCCATTTTACACTACATATTATTATGATACAGAGATCTTAACTTCCTTCCCTCTCCAGGCCATGTAATCGCTGCATTCCAAATGGCAACTATTCCTTATAGTGCAGTTCCTTTTCCCAGAGCTCTTTGGGCCCACGTCAAAGTAGTGCACTTTCTAGGGAATACGGTGCCTTTTGGAACGCACCCCAGAAGGAGTTGGGGGTGCAACGCTCCAGTAGTTCCTGATTCCTGGAGACGAGGAGCTGTAGAAGCTTCGGTGCTGTCTGCCCGGCAACAATAGAAATAGCAGGTTCAGCCAAGCAGAACCAGGCTAAGGTAGCCAGGGCTAAGGTAGCCAGGGCTAAGGTAGCCAGGGCTAAGGTAGCCAGGGCTAAGGTAGCCAGGGCTAAGGTAGCCAGGGCTAAGGTAGCCAGGGCTAAGGTAGCCAGGGCTAAGGTAGCCAGGGCTAAGGTAGCCAGGGCTAAGGTAGCCAGGGCTAAGGTAGCCAGGCTAAGGTAGCCAGGCTAAGGTAGCCAGGCTAAGGTAGCCAGGCTAAGGTAGCCAGGCCTGTCACAGTTGATGAGTGAAGGACAACTCCCACGACTGCTCACTTCCACCTCTGACAGCTGACAGCTGACTATCTGACTGACAGAGAATAATCTAGCAGCCCTGAAATGGCAGGAGGAAGAGGAGGTGTTTTTCACAGATGGAAGAGGGTGTTCAGATGGGGACGACACACACGCACGCACACACACACACACACACACACACGCACGCACGCACGCACGCACGCACGCACATACACATACACATACACATACACACACGCACATACACGCATTCTCACGCGCACAGACACACGCATGCAGAGGCGACAGACGAGGACAGATGTGATGTTGTGTGGAATCACCCCCTACTTTTCTGCCAGCTGAAGAGTTGTGTCCTCAGTAAATGTGTTTGACGTACAGCCATACTAAATGACCTGTACCAAGTGCTGCTGCTCCCCAGTTCAACTCATTCAGAATTCAGCCACACCTGATGAATACTCAACACTACTGCATTGTATTCACAGTCATTTATCATTATACCCAGGTCTAGGTTATGTACTGTACCTAACCCTTGTTCCCTGCTAAAAGGAACACGATATCACAGAGGCTGCTTCCAAAATGGCACCCTATTCTGTATTTAGTGCACTTCTTTATGACACAGCCTAAGT